>NC_135884.1:105978198-106187440 GCF_964194155.1 Cetorhinus maximus
TGTCCAGAGATTCGGCGAAGAACCAGTATTAAATATTGGACATACCTTTCTTCAAATCATAAGACGATGTGTCCTTGCAATGATCTATTTGTGCCGGGCCCTTTGTTTTAGCTTCTGGACAGAGTTTAGCCAGAGCCTCTGCTCTGCTTAAAACAGTCTGACTTAATCCATTTGAACTGAAGTGTGTTGTGCTACTACCTCCGTGGTGGTTGTGAAGGTGTCCGAAGCTGCCATAGTTCGTGTAGCCTGGGTAGAAGGGCGAGGTGTAGTAGAGAGGCCGGCCCAGCACGGCGCTGTTCGGGTAAGGACAAGGGGAACGGGACGGAGACGAGGCGCTGGCCGACACGGCGCAGCCTTGACCCGGGCACGCACTCTGCTGCTGCTGCTGCTCGCTCTGTTCCTTCGACTTGTCCGAAGTGGCGATTTCTGCCAGAGACCAGAGTTTGGGCTTGGAGCTTGTTGCCGGGGGGGAGTGGATGACTGAAGTTACATTGCAGTTCGCTGTGTTACTTGGAAGGGTGAGAGTTAGGTTTGTATGTGCATTTTCCAATTCGGAATCGTTGCTTTCGTGCAAGAGCTCAGCACCATGAGGCACAACCAGGGAAGAAGTCGCGGCTTTGGGGGAGTGGACGGTTTCTCTTTCCTCCGCGTCTTTTAACTCCGAATCGCTGAGGATCTGCCCATTTTCTTTGCTCGGATCTTGTTCCTCAAATCTTTCACAAGCAATGTCTCCTATGTTCGTTTTCTGATTCCCTGTTTAAATCAGTTCAAAAAAAAAGGAAGAAAAAAAACACTTATTCTGTTCTAAAACGCAAAGTAAAATCATCTTTCTTAGAATCTAATGAACCTCATGATGTTTGCTTCAAAGGAACTCAAAATTATGTGATATTTGATTTGTCGATTTCGCCTTAAATTGTGTTACTGGGAGACGGTATTTAAAATAAAATTGACAGTATTGCATTTTAAAAGCGTCTCTGAACTGCACGTGTAGCGAAAATTACAATTCAAACGAAAATCAGTGCGTTGTTTGCTTTTTTGGTGCTTTATAAATAATAAACCAAAATCAGCTCGGCGCGTTTATTGGAAATGATTTCACTAAAATATTCATTAATACCTTACCTGACTCCGGTTCCGACGAGTTCCCCTTTTCCAAAGATTTCTGCGGCTCGTCCTCGTCGTTTTTTTCCAGGTCTATGTTCTCTTCTTCCTCCTCGTCTTCGCTCCTATTTCTCGGGGTCCAGGTCATTTTGTTCTCTTTCTTCAACCTCCTCCTGGCGTTCGCAAACCAGGTGGACACTTGAGTCAAAGTCATTTTGGTGATGATAGCCAACATGATCTTCTCGCCCTTGGTGGGGTAAGGGTTCTTCCTGTGCTCGCTGAGCCAGGCTTTGAGGGTGGCAGTGGCATCTCTGGTGGCATTTTTTCGGTAAGCCGGGTCACCATAGGGATAAGAGCCTAAAGGAGCAGCGTACGGGTGATATCCTATAGATCCAGCCATTCCCGTCGAGTGATCATAGGGAGAACCCTAAGACACAACAAACACCCGTCAACATCGCATTTTGTACCAAATACATTCAGCTGTGAACCATTTTTCCTAATGATGATATTTAAAAATGCGAACAGTTAAGTGCAAAGCTGTGAGCTTTTGAAGGTTGTAATAAAATCAAGCATTTTTCCAAAAAAATGTCCGATTTACCAAATGTGTACTTAACACGAAGGAATTTGCATTAAAATAATAGACTGGGACGTCTGAAAAGTTTGTGAAGAAAGAGGTGAGATCTTTTCAGAAATGATCTGAAAAGAGGCACCATTCTATTCAGCAATAGTTGTGAGTGCATTATAATGGTGTCTAGAAAACAGAACTTACCACGTAGGAAGTGAAGGCAGCGGTCGGGTCTGTACCGTACTGGAGGTGGCTGTTATAGCCTGGGGAAGGGGCTGTAAACGCGGTAGATCCGGCGTAGGGGCTGAAGGCAGATCCCGAGGAAGATCTCCCAAGTTCATCCGTCCTGGGTCCCGATATCACGCTCGTGCTGTACGCTGGACACGAGTAAAGAGCTAAAGAAGCTGACGGTTGGTACAAGTAGCCCTGAGGATACGACATGGCTAAGATTCTGGTTTTGTGTGTGCGCGTGTGTGAATCAACTCCCTCTTTCCAAAAGCTCTTATGTGAATTGTGTGATCTGGAGTCATACACCGACAGATTGCCTGGGTCTGCGCTGTCAGCTGCTAGCTGACTCTTCCAGTGTTTACTTGCTTGCAGAAGTTTTCCTTTGGACAGAGCTGCTTGGGAAAGGTCCTGCAAGATGCAAGTTAGAAATTCAGGGTTTCTGACGCCTTCTACGCACTCGCAGCTCCTCCTATCAGGGTGTTGTCAATAGAAGAAAGGCAGCAGCCTGATGGGGTGCCACAACCAACCTAATGAGAGGCTTTTTTTCTCTCTCCCTCTCTCGAAACAAGCCTCACTTCAAGGCTCAAGTGCGCCGGCCCCTGGATGGCAATCTTTTACCAGGCTCCAGCAACTTAACGTTAAGTTTGCTGATATTATACGTGACAGAAGCCCATATAATCAGGAACAAATGTTGATCTTACTGGAAATACGTGCCAATCAAACACTCCCAAAGTACGTTTTCTAACCCTTGCATTGATTTTAGATTTACTATTCGCAAGTAATTACAATTCTATCGCGTGCAATGTTCCATGTTTACCATGTTACAGGTGTGTATCCATCGTATATAGTAATGTAAGCTCTTCAGAATCAGTTAATGTCCCATGTGATATGCACAGAATGTTTTATGTGTCTGACTCCTTAACCTAGGATTCAGATCATTTCAAAATACGCCGGCAACTCCACACCCTGCCCACGTGGCTCAGCTAATTACCTAGTGAATAGCTAAATCATAATTGGTTGTGCAGAAAAGGCGGGGGAGTGGCTGAAGGTGTATTGCTCTTGCAGAGAGTCAGCGCGGACACGATGGGCCGAATGGCCTCCCTCTGCACTGTAGCCATTCTATGATTCTAGGTCCAAGGTTCGATCCCCAGTCAGTGCTGATATTAGATGAGGGGCAGTGATATTGGCTTCATCAACCCTAGTTAGGTAAGAGGGGGGAAAGCAGCAAGTGTTTTCAGTCCTGGTCACTGTCCAGAAGCCGTGCTGCCGTTATGGAACTGTGTGTAGGTGTGTGTTTGAACCTTGGATGATACCAGGATTGGGCTGGGCTGTGATGGCACTTGCCACCAGCCCCACAGTCACACTGGAGTAAATGACCATTTGGGTGAGGTGTTGGAAGATGGCTGGGCCTCGTGGAGCCTTGCCCCAGCATGGAGAGGGGGGAGAGGAAAGCAATCAGCAAAAAAGTGAAAAAAAAAGTTAACAGTCGCCTGAACCCAGAGATTACATTCTTACCTTGAAATCACTCCAAGGTACTGGCTATTTTTATATTTATATTAATCTGTTGGGGTGATTGATTCAATTCTAAGTCTGTCTATTTTTGTTCGGACGGCAACTGTCAGTGTAATCTACATTAATGCAAAATGAGACTCACAGTGAAGGATCAACAATTATGCTTTCATTACTGAAAATTTTGTTGAGAAATAATTTGCAGTTTGATCACAAATACACTGTGGCTGTTTTCACACAACTTCTCCCTTAATACAAATCTTAGAAATAAATGTTGTGCATGATAGTTGAAGAGTGGGAGGAGCTAATTTTTCACTATTGGCCATTAATTCACACCAGTGAGTAAGCAATGCCAAGAGATGATAAAGCACAATGTGCAGACTGTGCGTGCATAAAATGTGTGGATAGAATTACTGTTGTAAAAATAGACACAAGTCCAAGTGCATAATAAAATAAAAACCCTGACATGCAATTTTTGGACTATTAAAATAAAATCCATTCATCTTGGGTTACATTAGTACTCTTGAGATTGTAGAAAAACATTTCTGCCTGTCATTTAATTATTTCATATGCTGAGAAATGGGATTAGGTTATTGGAAACCAACAAGCTTATGATTTTGGGGAAAAAAAGATATTTTAAAATATGATCATTAGTGTTCTCATATTAGTGAAAAAAATGGAATTGTTGGAGGTCCAGACAATGAAGGAATGCCTGACCCTGAAGTTTAGAAAAAACAAAAGGATTCTGCCTTTTGAAAAGAGGATATGTATGAAGAATAATTCCATATTTTAGGTGTTGATATTTTTGGTGATTTCCATTCAGTTAAGGGTGTATTAGCTTGGCTTCGTATAATTTTTATATGATAATCAGTAATAAAGTTCAAAATACACATATCTTAAAAAAGGAGAATACTAAAATGAATTTAGAATCTGATGTGACCTGCATTCCAACAATATGGGCTGATTTGCTGAATATCTGAATTTGGACTTTACTCGAAAATATTGCGTTTGGATATCTGGGCTAATCTGTACTCAAACTAGGGCACTTTTCAGATGCCTTAAATGCCCTTTGCATATGCTTGTTACCACCTCTGTGGTCCCCCAATGTCTTTCCCTGCTGTCACGGTGGATGGCATCTAAAAGGTTGCCAGCTGGAGCTAGAACTTCAGCAATATTTTTTCTTAATCTATTCAATATTTTGTTTTAATGTTTTCTTTCCTTGCAGTTAAGAGATCATCCAAGCTTTTTTTCCAAGTATGCGTCCATTTCATTAATTTTGAAAAACTTGGAAAAATTGTGAAGCCAGAAGAGCCTATGTACATTTGTTGTATACATATGTAAATTCCAGGGTAGATTGTAGGGCCATAGTGCATGGAAGAGAGCACAATTCAGATTATTCTTGATAATATTGATCTCTTTGTACCCAAAATATTACTTTATATCTGTATAGAAAACAAAACTCCTCTGTGCTAATAGATATGTGAAATAACCATCTAATTTTGACTTACATGTTACAGTCTCAACAATTGGAATTCAGAAGGTCAGAACTCTATGCCCTCAGGACAGAATCTGAACCTAAATACAAAATATCATGTGTAATATATGAACATACTGTTTTCAAAGATTGTCTAGGGTGTACACTACCTGTCCCCAACCTTCCTTAGTGTTATGATTTTGGTTATCTTTTGTGTCAATATTTGCAATTATAAATTGCTATGTCAACACTTTCCATTCAATTTGACTATGCTATGCTACCTATCACGATAATAATTGCAGACTCTAGCCAACATGTGGCTTGGTGAACCAAATTTCTGAAGTCTCCCAACTCTGTTATCTTGTGTATATATAATAAACTTAGATTCATCAACTGACCACAGGCACCACAAAGAACAATTTTCAAGTAAAATATAACTGCTAGTTTGAGAGCTACAGCCGTAAAGTATTGACTCTAGGATTACACAAGTGACTATTTGTTAGAATGACTAAAGCTGAAGGCCGAGGACATTGTGTAGTCAAAAGTAATTTTGTAATCCGAGGTGCAATATTTTATCTTAAAATTGTAGTTAAATATTTGATTTATTATACCCATGGGAGTTGGTACCATGTCCTATATCAGAATTTTATATGATTATTCTTTACTTGGGATATTCGAGGTTGCACAAATTGACATGGATGAAATTATACAGCTTTTCCAATGGATATCAGAAAATATCAGTACTGCAACAATTCTAAGAACAGAATGAAGCTGCAGAGATTCACAGAGGTCATGTATTCATCAGCAAGGATGCTGAGGGTCATAAGAGACAAAACTCTTAGGTGCATTGTAGCTAAATGAAAATCATACTTTGAGAAGTTATTATAACTTAGGCTTTATGATGTTAGATTTTATTTTTTGCTAATGTAACCCACTGAAATCTATTACCCACTTGAGGTTAGTTTTCTTTCAACAACAAAAACTATTTTCTCACAAGTGGCTGATGTTCAATCAATCAGTACTGGCATTCACAAATATACATAAAACCTATGGTTCTCAAGAGAAGGTCAGAGCAGAGCAAGTAAGCTTGCTCCATGCACTGATTTTCTACTTACATTTATTAGCTCTTTTTTTTCTTCAGCCATATTGAACCTACACTAGTTGTCCTGTGTGTCAATTTTGTATTTCAGTTGTTCAAATTACACTTTTTTCTACCTCATTGCACTGTCCACCATTCTGTATATTGTTCTTCTTGAAAACAAATGGGTAAGTAACGATTTCTATCAACATATAGCAAGTTTTAGGCGGTGTGTGAACTTCAGGTGACAATTTTTCCTGGTGGAATTACATTTCTATTGGAAAATCTGAAAGAAGTTCATTGCAGTACTTCCCTCTAGCTGCTGCACAATTGTGTAGAACAGTTGCTGACTATATCTATGGATCCTGATGTACCATATTTGCTGCTGCATTTTGGCATTTGATAGCTGAGTGTTTTGATGACTGTGATAGTTGCTTCTTCCTCTTACAGTCTAAGCAAGATTTGAACTATTGCGATTGTAAAATCTAAATTGAGTCTTCATAGTTTGTTTGTGGCAAGTGACCTATTTAGTGCTTGTGATTGTTGGACACATTGTTGAAGATGGAGACTTCCAAGGGCACTAAGTGAATCAAAACATGGTTCAAGATTCTATGTTACTAATAGATTTGATAACAGTCTATTATCAGTCCCAGTGATAGTAAGTCAGCTTTGTGTATTGAATGTGTAGTAGGAATCAAATGGCAGAATTCAGACTTGGCACTTCTACCATAGCCTTAGGCCACTGGAACAGTAGTCTAAGCTGAGACTAAATTCAAGATTTCTTCACGTGTAATAAGCTGAGAATTTGCTGTTGGTGATATTAACAGAGGAACATTTTTATAATTAGTTGATTAATTTAGTTGAGGCCTAAAGTTATTCTTGTTATTTTAAATGGGTTAACAACCTTGCTAAAATTGCAGTGAAATCTCATACCAATGAATTAAGTGTTAACATTATTATTAATTTTTAGACTCTAGTGCCCATTAGTGAAATTCTCTGGTGTATGTATTTAGAATACACAGGCTATGTATTCAGATCCATCTCATACACTGCTGCGAAAATCGAATTTGGAATAGGGGCTTTTTCATTTGACTGACCCCTTATTTAGGGATTTTTTTTCAAGATGACATCTAATCGCCACTAGACGGAGGCGACTAATTTGCCACTATAGAGGAGAAGCAAAATATTCCGCTTGTTTATAACATGTATTTTTAAATGTAAATAAAATAAGTTATAAAGACATAATTCACTCTGTTATAGTGGCATACCCAGGTCATTATGCTTTTGGAGAAACAGAGTTAACGTTTCAGGTCCATGACCTTTCGCGAAGTCAGTTGACCTGAAGCGTTGACTCTGTTTCTCTCTCCACAGATGCTGTCAGACCTACTGAGTATTTCCAGCATTTTCTGGTTATTTAGATTTCCAGCATTCGCAGTGTTTTGTTTTTGTGTTATTGGGCTTTTGATGGAAATCCTAATGCATTGCTGACTGGGAGGAGAGCCTATATTTTTAAATGATTAATTCAACATTGATTTCGAGAGCCACGGGTCAGAGAGCGAATGCACCACCTTCCTTGCTCTTCTATCAAGTCCCGCATGGATTTCAACCAGCTTCGCGCTAACTTGAATTTCTATTTGAAATATAAATTACGACTAATTCATTTTTCCCTGTGCTTTCGAAATCTAATTTTACCCCCACAGCCATGTGAAGCTTATGTTTCAAACACTAATATGTTTGGGAAATTTAAATGTTATTGGCTCGACAGAGGTAAGACGCGTTATTGGGGTTGTCCCCACCCCCCAAGGGCTCTTAAAATAGGATGGGGACAGAAGTATAGAACGATTCAGCAGTACATGTAGCGTAAGGTTTTATAGTAGTTTTTTGTAGACAATTCTCAAATTATACCAATTACTTGGCCCATTCGCAATCGATAGAGGAGTGTCACTTTTACGCTGTAGTAGATACCAGCTGATTCGCTGCCTCTCGCACTCTAAGCTCAAAATGAGTGTTTACTGGTGGATATAAGCGAATAAACGAAGCAGGTATCCCCTCTCCAAAACTCATAAAAGGGTAGAAGCGAAAGCAGATTAAAACCATATGAACTGGGATAAATCCCTGCCGATCAACGGATGTAATCTCCTTTGATTCCACCAGATATATTTCCCAACACGAACATATCCCGGTTTATTTAATTCTCTTTGTCTGCTTATAGCAGCTATTCTGCTCAAGCCCATATCTCAGCGGGCAATCTCGTAAATCGATAGTTCCCAAAGTCTTTTGCCCTGCGAAATTAATCAGCGAACTGAATGTTGTATGTAGCCCCTCGATATAAGGTCTTTTTACTGTACAATGCCATGCTTTGATAATATTATTCCATGTTAATGGTTGATTGAGATGTTTGTTCTTGCTCTCATCTGTTTATAATCCGTTTTTGTTACTTTCAATTACTTTTTTTTGCCTGGATTAAAGGCTTAATTCTACATCTTTCTGAAATCATCTTTGGTAAAGCTGTATTTATACAGGCGAATGACTACTATTGTCAAGCAGAGAAGCATGGCAAAATGCGGATGTTGCTAAAATATGCATATTAAAATTTCTTTAACAGTACTTTCACAAACAATGAACACGTGTGCTTTTCTCTGTATGTACGTTCTATCTATATTAATAGTTTAATTCATTTGAACTAGTAGGTTTTTTAAAATAAATCACCAACGCACAAACTTTTTTGAATTTTACCAAATGCAAGATGTAACTGAGGTTTAAAATTAATCACGGATCAATCTGTAAATTCTGGAACAGGGTATTCGCTTTCTTATTATAATATCCAACACTTCGCACAGCACATTTGATTTCGATGCGCTGGATCTTAGGTATTACAATCGCACATCTGTGCCACCTTAAATAGGACTCATTGCGTTTGATGTTCGCACATGATACGTTGCAAAATCACCATCTTTCCTATTTCCATTCTTTAAACATCCCTGCGCTTGCATTATACATAAAGCAAAGCGAAAGGAGCCGCTCTAATCGCTGTGCAGGTAGCACTGCTCTCAGTGCACCTCCAAACACTTCCAGGGAAGCGTGAGTGACAGGAGTACCTGTGAGGCGCGAGCTGTTCTGGGAGATGTAGTTTTAACATAAGGAGAACTCCAAGTACCGAGGTGCATTGCGGGATTGCGCTGCAGGGGTTGGGGGGTGGGGATTGACTCACCTCTTCCCATTGATTGGCTAGTTCGGTTAGTTATTTGCATTGTTTTTCAGCCAGTCAGGGAGAGGTGTCTGCTGCTGACGCTTGAGTCGGAGGCGGGGGGGGGGGAGGTGGAAAAGTGGATGGCACTTTAAATCCCGCCCAGCCTGTGCGGACTTTCCTTACGTCACATCCGCTTCGCCCGGCTCGGTTGTCAAGGCAGCGAGTCGGGCGACCGGAAGCGCGATGCGGGCTCTGCACCGTCCGTCACCCATGGAGACGGCAGCGCTGACCTCGGCGGAGCGGATTTTATTCCAAACTCTCACTCACCGCAGAGGGACAAGATGAACTATTCCGAATTAGTTAACGTCTTTGAAGCGGGCGCATAGCGTCTGACCTGTGGGGTAAGTCAATCGCTGGCTGCGTTTATTTTCGGTCCCGAGTAATTTGAACCCTCCGCTTATTTTAGTTTTGCTCCAGCCCGTATTTGCAACTGACATTTGCATAACGTTGGAAAATTGACAAGTCATTTTTAAAAAAAAAATGTCGAATTATTTATTGCGTCGTGTTTGTATTTTTTTAAGTTGAATGTAGTGACATTTAAAGTTTTCTCCAGTTGGGGTGTGGGGTGTGTTAGTAAAAATGTTATAACAGACTCCCGTATAGATCCTTAACAAAAGGAGAGCCAACAAAATCATGTTCAGCCTGGGAAGCAATGTGTAGTTTTATTTGCGACACACTTACCACAGTCAATAGTGCAGAACGTGCTGGTAACCGAGCGCTCGGTAGCTGGGACGCCGCTGCTGCTCCTTTTCTCACTCACTCTCTCTCACACACACACACACACGCTCAGGGGCCCAGCCGTCAGAGAAAACTTACTCCTCGATTTGAAATTCGTGACCTGAAATTGATTGCAATCGGCAGGTTTGCTTTGATGAAGCTGGCAGTCGTCAGCACCTTTTTTTGTTAACAACCAGATTTTCAGACGATGCCGTGTGAGGTTTAAAAGAGACCAGGGCAGCTTGGGTTTGTGTACCTCTTGGAAAACAAAGCAAAGATCAGAAGAACCCTGGTTGGCCTTTAGATTAATTGACAGTATATCAGCATACTTCCTAAATAAAATAAGTTGCTTTCCCCAAACCTGTACATCACAAGTAATTCGTTGCAAATATCTACAATTCGATCAGTTAAATGTTGACTATGGTTGATTACTGGCAAAATATTTCCTGAAAGGAATTAATGAACAAGCATAATATTTTGAATCAAAATAATACTACTTAGATTATTTTCGTTGCATTTGTTTTGTCAATGTAACAATTGAATACATAATCAAAAACAAATTAAAATTTGTACTTGCCATCTTGATGAAACACATTTTATCTTTAAAAACGAACCTTTCAAACATGTGTGGTAACCTAATGCCATTTTCAGGATACAATCTTTTAATTATAAATATGAATTGTTATTTTGCCATTGATCCTGGAAATGGGTAGTAACATGTATATATTCACTTGTTAATTTATGGCAGTCCTGAAAACATGTTTGTTTTATCACCATCCTATACAGTGCCTAAATACTAAGGATTTTTGGTATAATGAATGCATAATTTTAGCATGGCTATCACACAGGTCCTACCTAGTGAGGTTGGTTTTGCAAGATAGAAATAAGACAACAATTAAAATTGGGAGTAATCAATAATGTATCATAATTTATTGACCTATCTTATTCTATGGTAACCCAAGTTTGATTATTGGGTAAATGAATTTCCATATATAGTATTTGGCTTAGTATGTATATATAGAATTACTGAACAAAATTAATGTTACTTCTATACATGTTCAAAGTCACAATCTGAAGCAATATGACTCATTAATTACTGTAGAAGTGCAATCAATTCCTTAGGCTGGAAATGACATTGTTATGCAAATGAGCAATGAAATGCTGCACCCAGACAGTGTCTCTTGTCTTGAAATTTCACGAATTTTGAAAGCGTCTTTGACATTCAAATGGATTCAGGAGAAGAAATCACTATTAAAAGTAAGACTAAATGTACTAGACATTTGAGTCATTTTTGTATTGCTGTAACATTTATTTTAGAAAGTTGTATAATGAGAAGTTGTAAAACAAGCAAATATTATTGCAACACTTATCACATGGTTTTCTAATCAGAATTGTAAACTTTACTAGTGTCTATATTTCTTGTGTTTATGCTTGGTGTATGGCAGTGTGCCAGTTATTGTTAAAAAAACTTCAAATACAAGTCCTAGATTTATGGAAAAGTTTAATGATTATAACTTTCTCTTCCAACTATATTTAAACCTGCATTTGCTTGTGTAAATTGCATCGTTAAATTTATAACTAGAAATTCCGTAACAAAGATGTACAGTGATCGGGCATCTCTGTGGTGGTAGAAGTAGCTATTAACCTATCACAGGTAGTAGAATGCTTGTCTCACAAAAGAATAGTTGTAGGTTCAAATGATAGTTATGCCTGTCAGTCGCATTTGCCTGCCACTGCTTGAGCTTCATCAGTTCTCAGCTGGGTACGGCAGTCCTGCATATAAAGATTAAATGCTCTATATCAATCTGTAAACTGGTCTCAGGCCTTGCACACTCTGCCCTAGTACCCGAAATGTAGAAGACAATGTCAAGAAACCTGAGGAGAAATAAGTTCAAAATAATTTAACCAAAACTATGTAAAAACATAAAAAATGACTAGCATTTTAAAAAATAAATACTCAGAAATGTATTATGGACATGCTTGTTTGAGTATATTGTTTTTATCCTTTCAGACAAACAAAAAATATTTCTAAGATGTGCTTACAAAGGTTGGCTTTATCATAGAAGAAGAGGTAAGGCTGCCCCACTGAAACCAATTTTGGCAAGTTTACAGTATCAAAATCTAAGGATTGGCATATGAAATGTTTTACTTTCTTTTAAAGCTTAGAAGATTAGAAGTACCTGTATGCAATTTTTTTGACTCCATATTAATCAGATATCCCTGAAATTTAATTTATTTTCTGTTTGTTAGTGCTTGGTTAGTTTATTCTATGTTTAAAAAAATACTCTACATTTATTACATCACATTACATTTGTGCAGTTTTGAGATGGATCATATTCTTAGAACAGAATAGAAATATCAAAATAGTCTGAATATACCTTGAATCTATTTATTCTTGTACAGCCAAAGTTATGTTGAGTTTTTGAACATCATTGCTACATTGCGCAATACTATAGAAACTTTGTATTCTATGGTATAAACGAAAAATTAAAAACTTGGTTTAAAGTATTAAGTTATAGCCTCTGAATGAATGCCACCACAAAGTTATAGGTGATTTTTGCAATTGTCATTATCAATGTATCTATTAAATATGAATAACAATGACTAAAAGACCTACTGTAGTAAAAGTCAAATTACCACAGATTTTTACAATCTTTTCAAAGCACAAAGTACATTTTAAGTCTTTTTTTATCCAGTTCTGCTAAATTATAATTCTGTTTTCAGGTTTCTCCATAATCTTGAAATGATAGTTTCTATATATTATCCTATGCTGTAATGAAAGCATAAACAGCTTGCCAAATTTTGACATTTCCTTTTTGTAAGAAAATAGATCATTACATATAATTTACAGCATATCAAACAAAGCTGAATATCAGACTTGTGGTGTATTTCAGTATTGTACAAAGAAATGGAAGATAGAAGTGCAATGAGTTGTTTCCTACAATTTGTGATAAAATTTGATACATTTGACACAAAGATGTCTCTGACTTGCTTTGGAACCCATAAATGATTGGTTCTTTAGCATACTCATCTTTTTTGCCTTTTGTAAGCATGTGATCCTTTAGAAAGCCTAGATTGTTATAGGTAAATTCCTGAATGTAGCTAATAAAAATGGTGGCCATCACCCTATAATTTGTGCACCAAGTTTACAAATTTGATGCCTGATAACAAGGTGAACAAAAATAATTGGGGAACTTGAAGAACAGCTTGGTCAGTTTTAAGAATATCAGAAAAGTTAGGATTGAGAAAGGGGCATTTGATTCATTAAGTCTCACCCCTTTCTATGTTAAGCTGTTCATCATGCTATTTATGATTACACTTTGAATAGCATGAATATTTTTGCCTCTATTACCTTATTTGGCACATTATTTCAAATATTATCACTCGAGTGAAGAAGTGTTTATTGATACTCCAAATTTTCTCAATTTATTTTTAATGTCCTCTTGTCCCACTTTAAACTAACAATTTGGTTTTAATTCCATTTAATGTTGTACATGTTTTTTTGTGGTCTCCTCATTAAATTACATTGTTTTACAGCCTCATGTTTCCTGATAGGTCATTCCTTTTACCCTTGGAATCAATCTTGCTGTTCTTCCTGTACCTTCTCATCACCAGTATAACTTTGAGGGCAGAAATTTATGGTTCCCTGCCAGCAGGTTTACAGGCGGATGGCCCATAAAATTCCCTGAATGGCCACTCCTAACCTGTCTGCAATTTTACATGAGGCGGATGAGGTCTAGGGCAGCCCACCCACCCTCACCCCAATTGAGACCCTTAAGGCGCCAAATATTGGCCATCTAAGCCTCAATGCTGAGGCTGGTGGGAAGAGTTCAGGGGCAAGGGGAAAGTCCAACAGCTCACCCTGCTTGGGTCTTGGGGGAGGGGTGGGGTGGAGGGGGGGGTGCGGTGGTGGCACTGCCCCCCCCCCCCCCCCCCCCCATCAACCCTTTCCAATTTGGGCGCCCCCCCCCCCCCCCCCCCCATCAACCCTTTCCAATTTAGGCGCCCCCCCCCCCCCAAATCTGCCCACAGATGCTTCTGGCCTCACCATCAAGACCAGCCCCCTACCCCCAGCACCCAAACTCACATGCCCTCTGCACTGTGACAGCTCCTGCACTTACCTGCTCCTAGCCTCCAGGACTTGAAAACTGGGGATTGCTTTTGTAGTTCAAGTCCTGGCCACTGCTGACACTGGTGCTGCTGGGACCTCAGAGCTGCTGATTGATTGGATTGATCACCCATTCTCTGAGGTTGGACTTCCATCTAAGTCTGGAGCCGAAGCCTTATCCCCAGCCAACTAACACTCCTCACAGCATTAGTTTTAAATAGCTGTGGGGCTATTGTCATTGATGGGGATGTGTTCCCCACTGACTGTTCGGGTGAAGACACCTGAACTCAGTACTCTAACTATGGTCAATCGGGAATTATAAAGGGCTCTGTGGATTTGTATTTTGCTGTTCCTGGTTATATTGCATTACCTTATCACCTGGTGCTAATTCAGTTTGATTCCTTGCACAATTGCGAATGTAGAGGACAAAGTGAGGGGGAAAACTATGAAAGTAGAGTTTAATGTGGCGAAGGGTGAAGTTTTTCACTTTGGATCTGAGGAAGGCCAAACAAAATATTTTCTTAATGGTGAGAGATTGGGTGCTGTGGAGGAACAAGGGGATTTGGGTGCCCATGTACCTAAATTACTAACAAGTTAGTGTGCAGGTACAAAAAATGATCAACAAGATTAAGGAAATGTTGGGCTTTATCTCAAGAGAATTGGAATACAAAAGTGAGAAGTGATGCTTCAACTGTACAAAGCTTTGGTCAGACCCCAGCTGGATAACTGTGCTTAGATTTGGACATTGAACCACAGGAAATATATATTGACTTTAGAAGGGGTACAGATTTACTAGAATAACACCAGGGCTTAAAGGGTGATCATTATAAACTGTTGGAGTTCCAATCTTGAAGTACATGATGTCATCTGAACTATATGGGATTACTGTTGTGTAACTATTGTGAACTGACCATATTTTGAATTTAAGGAAATAATACAAAATTAACAAATGAGAAAAGTCTCAATGGTCCATTGCAATTCATTCCTAGCTCACCCAACACAGCAGAAATTCCAATTGGAATGTTCCACATTTTGATGCTATTACCTTCCCTGTATATTATTCCAAATGTTGATCACCTTTTGTATGGGGAAGAAAAACTAATATCTGTTGTATTCATTTTCCATTAAATTGTGTGCCTTTTCGCCCTATCTGCGTGAATTCTTTAAAGTAATTTTCAGGGTTCAGTTTATCATTTAATGCTTTATATACATTGATTAGCTTCCCTTAACCACCCTCTTTGAGTTATTGGGGGGATGGGATCTGCCAAATGTTTCTTCGAAATTTTTTTGTTTTAAAAAGATGTGCATATTAGCTTGAGTAGGATTTTCTTTCTTGCAAGGCTATTTTAGTAATGGGGCATGTCTGGAGTAACTCCATTAGAATTTTAGGAAAAGTATTGGAGTTGCAAAACAATTGGAGACTCTGCTTCAACTTGATGCATTGACTTTACCTGCCATTTTATTATATTGGTTTTAAAAAATTAACAATAAAAAAAATTATTTATTGGTTTGAAAGCAAGATTACTGAATTAAATGCATAGTATAACATTGGTTGTTAACTATAATTGGACATTTGGAGCATCAGAGCCATGCTTCTTCAACATTGCAACCATTTACTTGTTGGGAGCAAGCAGATCTCATGAAAACTAATGTACTAAGCCAATTTATTTAGACATTGTATACTCTAGCAATTGGACTAATGCATATAATGTATTACTATATTTGTAATAAATCATTCAATTAGAAGTTGCATGAATATTTAGATTAATGGGTACTTGGGGCTATAAGTGCTTCATTTTAATTGACCATACAACACTTGGGGTGTGTTACTTAATTGTATTAATCAATATTAACAATATGAGTTTTCTTGCCAGCCTCTTAAGATGTCATGAAACAACCATGTACCCAAAGTAAAAATATATTCACAAATAACAGCAACATTGTATTGTGATGGTGCGGTGTGTATTTACATTTATTTAAGTGATTATGATTTATAATAATGTATGTGATCTTGGAATTCCTACCAGGTGTTTAAGATTAATGTTATTAAGAACATGCATAGTTGTCCTTTACTATGAATTATAAAGGTAGGAATATTACAAGCTTAATTTTTGCTGCAACATTTTGAAAACCTATTGTTGCGATAAAGTTTAAAAATGAATTACTTTGAAATTTTTAACAGTTATTCAATGTTCAAGCATCCGTCTATTAACTTATGAAGACTTATTTGGCATCTTAATACTTCGGAAAGTTTTTTTTAAATTTGTGTTTCACAATATTTATATATGACATCCTCTTACCAAAATCTTTTTTTCTTAAGAAAAATGGATATGACGGGAAGTATCTGATTGTCCATCCACTAAAATGCTAATCTGTCAACTCAGTGATTCAAAAATGCTTTAGAATGCTTTCACTAGCTTTAATGGATTCAAGTGCTGCTATGGCATAGCGTGCCATGCATTCCTATTTTAAAAGTAATTTTTAACTTTTTTCAATAGTTTTAAGGGTTTTTTTTTTGCAGTACAAATTATAATGCTAAAAGCCTTGCAACTGTTGAAAAGCCAATGTTCACAAATAAAGACTTTGCTATTTATAAAGTTTTGCATATTGCTGTGTTTTGTCCCATTGTCGTATTTCTACTGCTTTTTGATCTTGCACATGTTTTTATTCTGTCAACGTTATTCACATTTCGAAATCCAGTGTGACAGTTTTAAATAATTACAATAGCATATGCTTCATGAAGTACACCAGATTTTAAATATTGTATGCAATTGAGAAGTTTTGCATTGTCGCATTGTTTTCTTTCTCCTTACCACTTCTCCTGTTGTAAAATCCTTTCCAGATGTAACTTAACCAAGAATTTAATATCATAGAATGCTTCAGTTGCTTGGAATAGTGAGTACCACTTCCACAAATACACTTTAAATTGCTGTATGAGAAAGAAAGAATTTGAATTTATTTAGCATCTTACTCTGGTTCGTGATTTTCCAAAATGCTTACTAGCTCTCAGTTACTTTGGAAGCATGGTCCCTGTTGTTTTGTAGGTAAATGCGGCAGTGGGTTAGATGTTTGCATTTTACCTCTGGGCCTCCAGGACCTGGGTTTAAATACAGCTCAGACTGATAGGATGGACGTTTTGGGGTTGAGGAATGATGGGGCATATTGGAGAGAATTTCACTCTGCATCTGGCTGTGCTATTCTTGATCTGCAAGTAATGATACTGAATGCCTTATTATCAGCATTAATATCCCTCATCTTTGAGTTCAAAAGTAAATGAACAATATATATCGCCATAGATCTCTCCAGGTGCCGAATGGGTGCAATGTACCTGAAGTATATTGGGTATGTCTAAGCTAAGTCACGCTTGAATTTAATGGGTAAGTCATGTCCTCAGGCCTTGCAGTGAGAATTGGCATTTAGAGAAACTTTTCAAAATAACAAAAATTCTATGATTTGGCATGGCGGAAAATATTTACATTGCTGAAGAGAAAACCATGTTAAACTATTTACAACAAAGTTACAGGAAAACTTGTAATATGCTGTTATTTTCAACAGTAATTGCTATTCATAAATTTAATTCACATGTTTTTATGTTTTCATTTAAATATTTAAAAGCTACAAATATATATTGTGTTGTATGGATGGTAGAAATCAAACATGTTTGGCCAAAGATGCTACATATATCATTACCAGTAATGCAATACACAGGATGGGACCAGAATTGCGAGAGCTGTGCCATCAATTATATTATGATACTTAGCCAGATAGCTTATTTTAATTTGAGCCAATTCCATGTACTTTAATGCATCTGGAAAGCTAAACTATCCAGGTAAGCATCAATATTATCTTTGGCACTATTTCTGTCTGCTCCATTCCAATTATGTTCAGTTATTAAATGTAATTTTCTTTTCAATAATGCTTTATAGATGCACTTTGTAACATATACCTTTTTAAGTATATTACATCTAACAGCTGTCACAAATTTGTTACGTTTCTGTGCAATAATCTCACCTGTGTATTGCTATTGGCATTATTTTTGATGAAATTCAAAAGAAAATTATCCTGTTTCATCAGCCGAGTGGCCGTTATTGTAAAAACAGAATTTATACATGGAATGTAAGATGCCAATTAATAATTGCTGCAGTATATAAAAAACATGAAATCCATGCCTCTAGAACATTTTACAGGCTGAACGCAAGTCTCCTAATGATTTTTTTTAATTAAGCAAAGTACTTTTCTGACTGGATTGACTCATGAGATTAGACTCAGGTTTTTATTAGTTTAAATGAAAGAAAAGTAGCTATTGGAAAAGTGCCATTATGATGTGTTAACTGCTGGAAAACATTTGGACTTTTGGTGAGTCACATGATCATTTACTTTATTGCAAAATTTATAAATGTGTAGAATAGTGCAAAAATTTGCAGTATACAACGCTGCTGTTGTAATACTATTTTCTGATTGCAGATCATTGTACATCCTCAAAGTGTAAGATGCATGTATCTGTTCAGTTTAACAATTTGAATTAGACTGAACAAATTATGATATCTAAGTTGCTTATTAAACGGTTAAACATTTATAGTGTATTTAGATCCCCAATACGTTTTATTTTAATTCCTTAATTAGAAAACTTTTCCAATTCAGGCTCACTGTATTGACACCAACTACTCAGATCAGTTGTAGCATAGACAACTGCAAAGTAAGGCTCCCTCTAATCCTAATCATCTCTTCTGGAATAGAATATTTCCATTTTCCACACCAGCCATGTCTGTTTGGGATTGCGGATTTCAGAGACAATTTCTTGCCATGATTCCTTACCCACCGAAAATAAATCCGATATTGGAATCGGAAGAGACATGTTTATCCCGTGGATATGATCCTACATGCTATGGGGAAAAGGACAGCATGCTTATCCTATTCCACTAAAACACCAACATTTTCCCTTGTTTCGTTTTTCAACTATAGTACAATGTTGTACACTTAATTTATACATGAGCATGGCCTGTTGACCATGGAAATAACCTATTTCAGTAGCCACAACATTGGCACTAGCCTTTCAGTAGCTATTTCTGTTCAGTGCCCATAAAGTTCCCTCCTTGAGATCTCCATAATTGCTTTAACTGCTGCTTTCCTCCCACAGAACACCCAGACTGCTATTTCAGTCCCAGAGGCTCCCCAGATTGCTCATTTCCTCCCTAATGTAAGCTCCAAGGTGCTACCTCACCAATTGAAATGACTTTCACAATGGCTACAACTGTTAACAATAATGGAAGATATCCAAAATTAAAGTCCTGGATTTTATAATCGGTGAGGGGAGGAAGTGATGGTGCTTGCCGCTGGCATTAAAGAAAGTTACTTACAAAGATCTAGTTATCTATGTACTGTAGATTTCATCTTTTCCAACATTTATTTGAATCGGGTGCCAAGCCAAGAGGATCTCCGGGCATCCAGCAACAGTGATGTCATCAAGAAAGGTAAGTGGTCAATCAAATTGAAATATTCTCGCAGGCAGCAAACCAGGAAGTAAAATGCACTGAGGTTTACACTTTAAATTAAAATTACACAGAGTGAAATAAATGATTGAAACATATGCATGGCATTAAATAAGCTGAAATATCATAAACTTTAAGAACAGTATTTTTTACTTTTTTAAATCGTAACAGACAAATTTGCCATTCTACAATTATGAAATTAATTTTTCAGGACTGTTGAGGTTGTTCAGAAGTAATTATGAAATTAGTATGCTGTTAGGAGCCCAATCATATCTCATTCAACAAGATGCAGCATTTTCAAAGGTTTTTTACAGCAAGATTATGAATGTTAAAGGGCAAAGTTCTTAACAGTTCAGTGATTTCTACGTAACTGCAGTCTGGGGGACTTCAGCAGCATACCCTAATGGGAAATGTAGAGCTACTGACAGTAACTTCTGGATTTCCATGTTTAACTGCACATGTGTGGACTTCAGAAGTTGCTGTCAGTTTCAGAGGAGTAATAACAGTGCACGCTGACAGTTTCGGCATCATTACTACAGCAAAGACTGGGCCAATGTGGCCCTTTAGCAAATTAGTCAACTCTATTATTGTAAAATAGAATTTTGTTTAGCTAGTTTGAAAGAAACTATGAACAAGTCAGATACAATTGACTTTTGTTTCTGTTTCTGAGATTGACGGAAACTCACTATGTTGCTGAGAGTATATGGTCAGCATCCCTTGTGACAATTACATTATTTCAGTTTGCAATGACTTAAATTCTCCCTCCCTTTCCCTCTTTCTCTCTCTTTCTCTTTCCGCACACACGTATTGCCGGTATCTTTATTACAATTCTACAATTGTGTACCTTATTACAGTTATGATCTGAAGGATGTTTACAGTGTTTTTAAATTCTTTACAGGATAATGGTATTTTAAGTTAATATTAAATAACTGACACCATTGTTTATCTGATTAAATACTGGAATGTCACTAATTCTGAGTAATATTAGGGTGGAATAATTATGACTACCTAAGAGTTCTTTGGTATTTGTTTTCATCCAGTCAAAACATTTTTACTTTAGATTTTCAGATAGTGTGGAAAACAGGAAGAGAGATTTGGAGGAAATAAAATCCCCAATGGAAAAAAACAACTCTGTTGTGAAACCCCTTAATCCATGTCAGAGGAGACTGTGTGCGCTATGCAGTATCTATCATAATATTCTGTACCATGCTGTTCACGCAACCTTTAGTACTTTAGGTAGCTGGATAATAGTCACCAGTCCAATACATTTGCCCCAAGGCAAAAGACAGAGGCTTTTTCATCATTTTCCTCCTTTGGGTATTGAAACCTGTGACTCTCGAGGTGAAAGACAGTCATTTGTGTTCTATTCACAATGCACTGGATTATTATACGGTACATAGATACATGCAACCATGTATAGAGCGCTATTGTGAATTCATATATTCATTACTTATCAGATTAAATTGATGTGCCACACATGCACTACAGATATTTTTTTTATTTTGTGAAGAATAGAATATGGAAATAGTTGTATTCATAGTACCTAGAAAACATTTAAGTAGAATTCTTACTTTTATAAACCTATGCATATCAAAGGCTTTAAGTTCCTGCAGGAGTTAATTTACAGTGAAATTGCTCATGTGCTTCATGTGAGGCATACATAATTGATTAGCGGGAAAAAAAACTGCTATGTAGTATTGACAGATAGTTGGCCTCACTTATACAACTGGCAAATGCAGAAACCATTTAAATTAAATGTTTGTTTATATAACAGTGATGGTTTTTCTCCGACTCATGGTTTTCTCATTCAATGCTATGAACTGCAGTTGCAGTGACTGTTAAGTGTTTAAATGATGACACCATTATGTGAAGTGATTTTGAAATGAGAGATTTCACTGGAAGATTGCATCTGCTCTTTTCCCTCCCTATATCACACTCCCTGGCTGTGCAGATTATGATTGATTTGTTTGTGACAGATTGCAGGAAACAGTCATTGATTTTTCAATATTTTACCAAAAAATTATTTACAGTTGTAACCATGGGGAGGTATTTCCATGGGCTGTCAGCCCTTGAAAGACTGGGATAATATTCCCTGCTCCCTGACAAGACAAATTACCTGTAATGAGTGCAATAGCTGAAGGGTATACTTTTATTTTAAAATATGTCAATAACCCCAGTGACTAAACGAATATTGATTCAGCATAATGAAGCCTGAGTAATGCGAAAATGAGCTCTTCAAGGAGCCTACTAAAGGGCTCCATTCAGCTCATAGCAGGAGGTTTTCCATTCTTCACTGCTGGGTCACGAAATACTGCTGCTTATGAACAAATCATTAGAAAATTCAGTGCCCTACCTCAATGTGAAGACTGCAAATAGGCCTACTGTAAGTGATAGATAGCCTTGCTCTCCCATGTTTTTACTCCAGCATTTGTATTATGTACACATAAAACAGCTTTAATATTAATGCAAGGACTGTTTGTTCTATGAGGTGTTGCCAAAGCCATTTTGCAATCAATGCACACCTTTTAATCATTTACATTTTTGAAATAAAATAATTTCTTATACTTCAGGTCATTTAAAAAGATTACTTGTCAGAGGAGGTGAAATGCAAGAAAAGTGACACAATATACAATTTGAATATGTAATTCATCCTTACTTTGAGGAAAAGTACAAAAAAGTACACACTTTTAAAATCATTGATACTATTGTTTATCTCATTTTTATGACAATTCAACAGCTTGGTAGTCATCTTTACTGATACTATACCAGCTTTCTATTCCAGATTATTCTTTTAAACTGAATTCAAATTCTGAAACTGCAATGGTGGGATTTGATCTGATTCTACGCATTATTAACCCAGTTCTCTGAATTACTAATCTAGAAAAAAACCCAATACACTACCATAGATTATATAAAAGTTACATGGCCATTTCTACTGAAGCCCATTGGATAGGCAGAAGGAGCACTTGTAAGTTAATGGAAGTTTCATGTGTGTTCTTTTGTGTATTACAACAGGAGTCACTATTTCTATGAAGGTTAAATAAAATTTACCTAATCAAATGAAATAGAACCATAGTCTAAATATTATGTTCTAAATATTATATTGACTGGGCGGTTAACAGTGAGGTTGAGTGTCTTGGGCTACAGGAAGAGATAGACAGGATGGTCAAATGGGCTGATAAGTGGCAAATGGAATTTAACCCTGAAAAGTGAGAGGTGATGCACTTTGGAAGGAGTAATTTGACAAGGAAGTATTCAATGAACGTCATGACACTAGGAAGTCCTGAGGAACAAAGGGACCTTGGTGTGTGTGTGTCCATAGATCTCTGAAGGCGGACGGGCATGTTAGTGGGGTGGTGAAAAAGGCATATGGGACACTTGCCTTTATCATTTGAGGCATAGATTACAAAAGTAGGGAGGTCATGTTGGAGTTGTATAGAACCTTGGTGAGCCACAGCTGGAGTACTGTGTGCAGTTCTGGTCGCCACATTATAGGAAGGATGTGATTGCACTGGAGGGGGTGCAGAGGAGATTCACCAGGATGTTGCCTGGGATGAAACATTTAAGATATGAAGAGAGGTTGGATAGACTTGGGTTGTTTTCGTTGGAGCAGAGAAGACTGAGGGGCGACCTGATCGAGGTGTACAAGATTATGAGGGGCATGGACAGGGTGGTTAGGGAGCAGCTATTCCCCTTAGTTGAAGGGTCAGCCACAAGGGGACGCAAGTTCAAGGTGAGGGGCAGGAGGTTTAGGGGAGAAAAGAGGAAAATCTTTTTTACCCAGAGGGTGGTGACGGTCTGGGATGTGCTGCCTGAGAGGGTGGTGGAGGTGAGTTGCCTTACATCCTTTAAAAAGTACCTGGATGAGCACTTGGCATGTCATAACATTCAAAGCTATGGGCCAAGTGCTGGTAAATGGGATTAGGTAGGTAGGTCAGGCATTTCTCATGTGCAAACGTCACGTTCCCCTCTTGGTGCAGACTCGATGGGCCGAAGGGCCTCTTCTGCACTGTGTGATTCTCTGTAAATAAGTGACTTGTAAATTAGAAATGTAGACACATTTAATTTGCTCACTGTGATCTGAGCCCCAATTATACCCTCCTTTTCAGTACCATGTTTCAACAGTACAAACTATAAGGGAGGTAGTGCCCCACCAAATGTATTACTGTCTGTTTGCCATGAAGTCCCGACAATAATTTTCATACTTTTTGTTTCCTTCAAGTAATAGCCTCCAAATAGTCTGTGTAACAATGCATGGTCGTCAGCACAACCCTGTTACAAATCATTTTAAAGCAAACAGTTGATGTAAGCAATGCTCATTGGTCATTCCAATGAGCATTCTAGGTAAAAGGAAGGAGGCATTGTGAGCCGATGATAGAAACAGCCGATGCTGATGCTAGTAGCAACTTTGATAAGTTTGAGAAAGAATGATATGTGACTTCAGAGAAATTAGATTAGCGTTGAAACAGTTGTCAGAGAAAGAGAAACATTGCAAAATTTTACTCATTATTTACTGGCTAATCACCATGGTTGGAAAAGGGGCACGTTACTACGTATTCCTTAGTATATCGAGCAGAAATACAGAAATATTTTTAAAATAGACAAAAATTCTGAGGTATGATATTTTAATATTGCACATTGGCATCATTTTTTAACACATTCTTTTCCATGTAATTTTAAAAGGACAGTTTTTTAACCGATTGTCATAATTGTAAATCTTTAAATGCAAATAAGTGTGTTCTGCCTGAGCTTGGTCGCCATATCTGGCCTGGCAATGTCAGCTTCTTTTTGAGTCAGAAGGTTATAGGTTTTAGTCCCACTACAACTAACCTAGGTTTATAGTTTGGCGTAACAGTGATGGAGTGCTGCATTGTCAGAATTGTCATTTGTCAGTTGAGACATTAAAAGAGGGGTTCTGGGCTTGCTTAGGTAAAAAGCAGATGTAAAAGATCCCATACTGCTAATCAAATAAGAGTAGCAAATTCTCAGTGTCTTGGCCTACATTACACCCTCAATTGTTAACATCAAAAACAGACAATGTGGTGATTTATTCTTTTGCTGTTTTTAGTACCATTAGTACTACATGTCTATTCTTGCAGAGCACTGCTTCCCTCATCAATTAGAAAGTGAACATTGAGGAATTGTCCAATTCAATAATGATGAATTTATCAGGCACTGTCCCTCCCTCCCTTCTCCTTTACCTGCCTTCTACCCTTCCTTCCTCTCTGCATGGCACCCTTCTTTCCTCCCTTCTACTCTTCATCTTTCCCTCCCTCTCATCTTCTTAAGTCCAAGCCGGGGATTTTAGGAGAGATTAAGATCTAATAGTCAAAACTTTCATAGACATGAAAGACAATTCCATTTGCCAAAAAAAAAACTATTGTGAAATGTGTAATTTTTGGATTCAATTTTAGCCTTTGGAAATTTCAGTTAAGCATGCAAACATAAAAAGTAAGCACAGATCCTGGTGACTGCGAGAGATACACTGAACAATAAAGGGTGGCAAAACAGTCAGAGCTACAAAATGAAAAGAAACTTGCAAGGGATATCAAATTCACACTTTTTTTTACAATTTCAGATAAATGTGGGTGATCAGGACCAATTCGGGCCTTTAAAACTGATGATATTGTGAAAGAAAATAAGAAAATGGGGGACATGTTGAATATTTACTTTGTGTTAGTGTTTACATTTGAGAAAGAGGGTAGCGTGCTGGAAATCCCAAGGAAACTAATATTGAATCAGGGATGTGGGACTCGACAAAGTTAACATAAGCAACTAACAGTAATGAAGAAAATAATGGCATTAAAGAGTGCAAATTCTCAGGACCAGATGGTTTCCATCCCAGAGTTTTAAAGGAAGTAGGTGAGAACATTGCAGATACCCTAACTAAAATCTTCTGAAGTCCTTTCAATTTGTTCCTTTAGATTGGAAAATTGTGCATGTCACTGCTATCTAAAAAGATGAGAGGGGGAAATGAAGGGCATTATAGATCAGTTAGCTTAACATCAAAAAACAACTAGAGTCAATAATTAAGGGTAGAGTGACTGAGCAGCTTGGAAATCTTCAGCCAACGTGGATTTGTAAAGAGTGGGTCATGTCTGATGATTTTTTTTGGAGGTGACTGAAGTAGTGGCCAAGGGAATGTCTATGAATGTTATTTGTATGAATTTCCAGAAGGTATTTGATAAAGTCCCCCGTAAGAGACTGTTAACTAAAGTTGAAACTCCAGGAATTGAAATGGAAATTATTGACTTGGTTAGGAAAGAAGCTGAGTAGCAGGAGATAGAGAGCCCAGATAATGGATAGGTAGGGCAGAATTTAGTGCTGGCTGAGAGAGTGGGGAAAGAGGTGGGGGGGTGTTGGGTGGTTGTTGAATAGGGCGGTAAACAAAGTTTCAGGTTCCTGATATCGGTAGCAGGTTGGCCTGGCAGCAGGGTGGAAGTGGGACAGCAATGTCAGTGGCACGTGGCAGGAAGCTAATTTAATGGATTTGTATGCAATAAATACTCATTAAACAGGATGTTGTGTTTAAATGCTACCACTGTCATTAAGTGCATGCTAAACATGGACCTTCATTTTTGCAACTGGTAAAGCTGGCGTAGAGCAGGCAATGCTGTCTTTGAGGTTGAAGCTGAGTGAATTGGAGCTGTCTGTCATTAATGAAAGAGTTTCCTGGAAGTGGGGAGAGGAGGCTGAGAAGCATTACGGGGCCGGTTGAGGGTGACTGAGGGAAGGTTGGGGGAACATTGAGTGAAGATTGAGGGTTGCTGAGAGCAAGACGAGGTTGTGATCAAAGAAGACCATGCAATGGTTAAAGAGACCAAGGTAAGTGTCATTCGTTCACAGGTGCACAGTTTCAGCTGAAGGCCAGGTCACCAGTGGAGGACACATGTTTCCCTGCCTTCTGCCCTCTGCTCAATTTCTGGAGGCAAAGTGGGTCTCGTCCACCTAGTGTTCCTGGAGTCTCGGGTGGAGGAGGAATGGTGCAGAGGATGTATGGCATTGGGTCCTGTACAGGTGGCCAGAAGGCCAACAAGGGATGGCACCAGATGCTGGAGCTGGTCAGGGTGGAGGCAGCCAGGCACCAGCATAACAATGAGCATTGGTGCATCCAAGAGTCTACTTCACCTGTCTTAACTACGTGCAGATGACTGAGAGGCAATGTCAACGATGGCTGAGGATTTTTAGAGTGGCAGCCATTGACCTGTGCTCTCCAAGTTGACCTCGGCCCCTTGGATTGAGAGAGAAATCAGTTCTAGCAATTTTAAAAGTCACTAAGGCATTGAACTTCTACATCAACAGCTCCTTGGAGGGATCCACAGGCCCATGCGTGGCATCTCACAGACAGTCGCTCATCACTGCATCAGAGAGATCACCAAAGCACTATTTAAAAGGGCTGGCAAGTTTGTGCACTTTGGTATAGACCCGGAGAGCCAGGCCACAAGATAAGTGGGGTTAGTGCCATCACGGGTTTCCCACAGGTGCAGAAGGTTACTGACTGCACGCGTGTGGCAATCGGCTCCCTCAGGCCAGCCTGCAACCTCCACAAACAGAAAGGGATCCTACTCAATTAGTATGTAATTGGACTACAACCACAGGAGATGTATCCTTTAGGTGTGTGCATGGTTCCCTGGGAGTGCTAATTATGCTTATGCTTTTCACAACTCCTGGGTGCCATTGCTGTTTGAGGCCCCTGCATGCTTGCAGGGCTGGATTCTGGGTGATGGGGGCTATCCACTCAACACCTGATTGATGACACCAGCCAGAAACGCTCAAACTCCAGCCATGGAGTACTACAATGAATCCCATGGTTCCATAAGGGCTATAATTAAAGAGACCATTGGTCTGTTGAAAATGAGGTTCCCCTGCCTGGGCCACTCATGGAGCTCTCCAAAATGTGCCTCAGAAGGTCTCAAGGATTATAGTCTCCCGTTGTGCCCTGTGCAGTCTCGCACAGCAGAGAGGAGAGGACTTGCCAGCCACAGACATAGAGGAGTCACATTCCTCATCAGGTGAGGATGATGGGGAGGATGCATCAGAGCCAAAGACTTGCATATTGGGGTTTCGACACCAGATGCCAAGGGCCATGGAGAGACATACAAGGGAGGCCCATGAATCGCTCATTCTGAACAGGTTTCAGAAAGCATGATGCCTTTGAAAACCAATTGGCTCTGGGCTGTACACATGCGTGACCCATGCATACCCACCGATATCAAATCACTGATGAATGCAGACAAGCCACTCTGTCCTTACCACCCCAATCACTGAAATGTCAATACTTCCTCTTCACCCGTAGATGATTGCCACTTATCATGCAAGTGATACCCTTGCTAACCAAGTCTCACTATCAACCACCATATATGAATAAAATGAACAAGACTGGAATCAAACACTAATATATACTGCAATCTAACGTTGGAACACCTGTGCCACCTTTGTTTGACTATAAGCTCTTACGTTTACGCTTATGGTCACTATGACGTGGTGTGACCCTTGTTCTACGCTGTAAAGATCCTGTGTGCCATCTACAGCTGTGGTAGAAGGAAGCTGCTGAGTACAATGCCCTGTTGCCGGATATGACCTTGGAGGTCATCCTCTGGTTGCCCAAGGCCTTGAGGGTCCCGACATGCTGAGGGGCTCCTGCACGGTTGCAAGGTCACTAGCAGAAGAACTAAAGAATGGCTGCTGACCCTCTGACTGCTTTGAGAGGAGCCCCCAGAAGAGGCAGCCTAGCGCTCCAATTCTGTGCGCAATGACACCATCTTGACTACCGGAGGGGGAGGTCCAAGTGCCTCACCCTCCTCTTGTCTTGTCATCATGCATAGATCCCATGGCCGGAGTGATGGCATACAGGTTTGAGTGCATATATAGCATCCGCTGACGAGCCTGTTGAACCTGATTTTCCACGACAGTCGCCAGCCTCTCCATGGAGAAAGCCAAGTGTTTACCCACCTGAGACATGGCAGAGCTCATGACCTGGATGGACTCCTCCATCATCCACACATGTCTGCACAATGTCTCTGTCACCTCCGCCTGATGTCCCCCTGCCCGTCACTGCATCTCCAGCAGGTTCCATGTGGCCATCACCAGAGGCCCATCAGCCAGGAGCTCATCATGGGCCTGTCCTCCAACAATCTTCCAATTGTCAGGTCCCTCGGCTGTCACGTCTACCGTAAACAGCTCAGGCGTGTCTATCATGAACTCACTAGAGTGTAACCCCGATTCTAAACGTGATCACACACCCAACAAGGTTACTGCATCTGTGCTGGTGGAGGGCGCATGTGAAAAATGTGATGGTGCACCTATTGAATCTTCCATGCCCTCATCCCCAAAGGTGGACTGCAGGGTTACGGAATGATGGTGCAGGATGTCCCCCTGGAATGTGCAGACATGAGTCGGAGAACACACAGAATTAGGTTCGCATTATTCATGATCCCTCTACCCAGCTCTCTTTTATGCACCTCCTTTCTGCCCAGTGATCAATACCAAGCTTGAGGGCTCCTCACTCTCTTCTCATTGCACTCCTTAGCCATCGTGATTGCCCGGCTGCTCTGCTCTCTGGCCAATTCCACTGCCACCTCCTATGCAGGTGTGAGCATCCTTATGTTGGGCACTCCTCCATCTGTCTTTACCTGCTCTTTGGATTTCTGTGCCATTTTCTGCTGCAAACGGAAAGGGAGAACAGTTGCAACTCAATGAACACCTAGCCTCCTTATCAGCATGTACCCCTCTGACAGATAACGTGTCTTCCAGGTAACCTATCAACAATTGCACTCTCATGCCACTTGTACTATGATGCAAGTATGAGCCTGCAAATTCTGGCCCACATGCATCCAGGCCTCATGATGCATCTACTGCTGTGCATTACACTACATTCTACTACCTGCTTGGAAGGCGGTGGCAAAATGGCAATGCCACTATGACGAGTAATCCCAAGGCTCAGGCTAATGCTCTGGGGACACTGGTTCAAATCCCACCACAACAGCTGGTGGAATTTAATTTCAATTAAAAGATCTGGAATTAAAAGCTAGTCTAATGGTGACCATGAAACCATTGTTGTTTGCCCTAAAAAAACCCCATCTGGTTCAGTAATGCAATTTTAGGGAAAGAAATTTGCTGCCCTTACCTGGTCTGGCCTACATGTGACTCCAGATGCACAGCAATGTAGTTGGCTCTTAAATGCCCTCTAAAATAGCCTAGCAAGCCACTCCGTTGTATCAAACTGTTACAAAGTTTAAAAGGAATAGTGAAACCGGATGGACCACCCAGCATTGACCTGGGCACCAGAATCAACAACGGCACACCCAGCCCTGTTGACCCTGCAAGCTGGCCTGAGGGCCTGTGCCAAAATTGGGGAACAGGCCCTAAGGGCCTGTGCCAAAATTAGGAGAGCTGTCCCACAGACTAGTCAAGCAACAGCCGAACATTTTCAAACACCACCATTAACATCCCTGGGTACGCCCTGTCCCACTGACTGTTTGTTTGGGTTTGACCAGGACCATTTAGCTCCTGACTTCATTACAACCTTGGTCCAAACATGGACAAAAGAGCTGAACTCGAGGTGAGGTGCAAGTAACTGCCCTTGACATCAAGGCAGCATTTGACTGAGTGGGGCATCAAGGAGCTCTAGCAAAACTGGAGTCAATGGGAATCATAAGAACATATGAAATATGAGCAGAAGTAGGCCATTTGGCCCATCAAGCCTGCCCTGCCATTCAATAAGATCATGGCTAATCTGCCCCAGGCCTCAACTCCTCATAGCCCTTAACTCCCTGATATTTCAAAAATCTATCTACCTCCTCTTTAAATACTTTCAGTGATCTGGCTTCCACAACTCTCTGGGGTAGAGAATTCCAGGCATTCAATACCCTCTGAGAGAAGAAATTCCTTCGTATCTCAGTTTTAAATAATGCCCCCTTATTCTGTAACTATGTCCCGTAGTTCGAGATTCCCACTAGTGGAAACATTTTCTCAACATCTACCCAGTCAAGCCCCCTCAGAATCTTGTGCGTTTCAATAAGACCACCCCTCCTTCTTCTAAACTCTAATGAATAATGCCCAGCCTGTTTAGCTGTTCTTGATAAGTCAACCCCTTCATCCCAGGAATCAGCTTAGTGAATCGCTTTTGAACTGCCTCCAATGCCAGTATATCCTTTCTTAAGTACGGGGACCAAAACTGTACACAGTACTCCACGTGCGGCCTCACCAACACCCTGTACAGATGTAACAAGACTTCCCTATTTTTAAACTCCAACCCCCTAGCAATACAGGTCAAAGTCCCATTTTCCTTCTTAATTACTTGCTGCACCTGCATGCTAATTTTCTGTGATTCATGCACAAGAACACCCAGATCCCTCTGGGCTACACTTTGGAGTGTCTATCCATTTAAATAATAGCCTGCCTTTTGATTCTTCCTGCCAAAGTGCGTGGCCTCACACTTTCCTACGTTAAACTCTATCTGCCACGTTTTTGCCCACCCACTCAACCTGTCTATATCCCCTTGCAGATTCCTTATATCCTCATCACAACATGCCCTCCAACCTATTTTTGTACCTTAAGCAAATTTGGATGCATTACGCTCTGCCCCCTCCTCCACATCATTAATATAGATAGTAAATAAGTGAGGCCTTAGGACTAATCCTTGTGGCACTCCACTAGTTACGTCTTTCCAACCTGAAGAAGACCCATTAATCCCGACTCCCTCTCTCCTGTGTGTTAACCAATCTTCAATCCATGCTAATACATTACCCCCAATACCGTGAGCTCTTATCTTGTGCAGTAACCTTTTATGTGGCACCTTATCGAATGCCTTCTGGAAATCCAGATACACTACATCTACCGGTTCTCCTTTATCAACTCTGCTTGTTATATCCTCAAAGAACTGTAGCAAATTTGTCAGACCTGATTTCCCTTTCACTAAACTGTGTTGAGTCTGTTTGATTTGCATTAAGCTTTTGTAAATGCCCTGCTATTTCTTCCTTTAATAATGGACTATACCATTTTCTCAACGACGGATGTTAGGCTGGCTGGCTGGCCTATAGTTTCCTGCTTTTTGTCTCCCTCCCTTCTTGCACAGGGGTGTCACATTAGCGGATTTCCAATCCGCTGGGACCCTCCCGGAAGTCAGTGAGTTCTGGAATGTTTCGACCAGTGCCTCCACTATCTCTGTAGCCACATCCTTTAAAATCCTTGAATGCAGGCCATCAGGTCCTGGCAACTTGTCTGCCTTTAGTTTGTCAAATACTTTGTCCCCATGATAGAGACTGATAGAGGAAAATTCTCCATTGCTTAGAGTCATGCCAAGCACAAAGCAAGATGGTTGTGGTTGTTGGAGGTCAATCACCTCAGTCTGCAAACATTGCTGCAGGAGTTCCTCAGGGTAGTGTCCTTGGCCCAACCACCTTCACCTGTTTCATTAATGATCTTCCCTCCATAATAAAGTCAGAAGTGGGGAGGTTTGCGGATGATTGCACCATTTGCACTTCCTCTGATACTGAAGCTGTCCGGGTCCACATGCAGAAATACCTGGACAATGTTCGGTCTTGAGCTGTTAACTGGCGAGTAACATTCCGCCCACACAAGTGCCAGGCAATGACCATCTCCAATAAGAGAATATCTAACCACCTCCCTTTGATATTCAATGGCATTACAATCGTTGAATTCCCCACCATTAACATCCTGAGAGTTGCCATTGATCAGAAACTGAACTGGAACTGCCACATAAATACTGTGGCTACAAGAGCAGGTCAGAGGCTGGAAGTTCTGCAAGAATAACTCACCTCCTGGCTCCCCAAAGCCTGTCCACCATCTACAAGGCAGAAGTCAGGAGTGTGATGGAATACTCTCCACTTGCCTGGGTGAGTGCAGCTCCAACAACTCTCAAGAAGCTTGACACCATCCAGGACAAAGCAGCCTGCTTGATTGGCACCGCATCCACAAACACTCACTCCCTCCACCAACACACAATGGCAGCAGTGCATACCATCTACAGGACGTACTGCCCAACAACTCACCAAGGTTCCTTCAACAGCACCTTTTAAAGCCGCAACCTCTACCAGCTATAAGGACAAGGGCAGCAGATGCATGGGAAGACCACCACCTGCAAGTTCTCCCCCATTATCACACATTACACATTGTCACACATTATCCCAACTTGGGAATATATCGTCATTGCTTCACTATCACCAGGTCAAAATCCTGGAACTCCCTTCCTAACAGCACTCTGGGCGTTTCTACAGTACATGCACTGCAGCGGTTCAAGAAGGCAGCACACCGCCGCCTTCTCAAGGGCAATTAGGGATGAGCAATAAATGCAGGTCAGTGGAGACTTTTCCCCCTGGTTCCCATTGACTCCAGTTTTGCTCGGGCTCCTTGATGCCACACTCTAATGCTGCCTTGATGTCAAGGGCAGTCACTCTCACCTCACCTCGGGAGTTCGGCCGTTTTGTCCATGTTTGAACCAAGGCTGTAATGAGGTCAGGAGCTGAGTGGCCCTGGCGGAACCCAAACTGGGCATCAGTGAGCAAGTTATTGATAAGCAAGTGCTGCTTGATAGCACTATTGATGACCCCTTCCATTACTTTACTGATGATTCGAGAGTAGACTGATGGGGCGGTAATTGGCTGGGTTGGATTTGTCCTGCTTTTTGTGTACAGGACATACCTGGGCAGTTTTCTACATAGCTGGGTAGATGCTAGTGTTGTAGCTGTACTGGAACAGCTTGGCTAGGGGCGTGGAAATTCCTGGAGCACAAGTCTTCAGTACCATTGCCGGAATATTGTCAGGGCCCATAACCTTGTTCCTTCAGCCGTTTCATGATGTCACATGGAATGAATCGAATTGGCTGAAGACAGGCACCTGTGATGCTGGGGACCTCCGGAGGAGACCGAGATGGATCATCCGCTTGGCACTTCTGGCTGAAGATTGTTACGAATGCTTCAGCCTTATCTTTTGCACTGCTGTGCTCGGCTCCCCCATTATTGATGATGGGGTTATTTGTGGAGCCGCCTCCTCCAGTGAGTTGTTTAATTGTCCACCACCATTCACAACTGGATGTGGCAGGACTGCAGAGCTTAGATCTGATCCGTTGATTGTGGGATCGCTTAGCTCTGTATATCACTTGCTGCATATGCTGTTCGGCATGCAGTCCTGTGTTATAGCTTCACCAGGTTGACGCCTCATTTTTAGGTATGCCTGATGCTGCTCCTGGCATGCCCTCCTACACTCTTCATTGAACCAGGGTTGATCTGGCTTAATGGTAGAGTGGGGGATATGCTGGGCCATGAAGTTACAGATTGTGTTTGAGTACAATTCTGCTGCTGCTGATGGCCCACAGCTAGATCTGTTCAAAATCTATCCCATTTAGCACAACACGATAGAGGCTATCCTCAATGTGAAGGCAGGACTTTGTCTCAACAATGGCTGTGCGGTGTTCACTCCTACCGATACTGTCATGAACAGATGCATCTGCGGCAGGCAGGAAGGTGAGGATGAGGTCAAGTATGTTTTTCTCTCTTGTTGGTTCCCTCACCACCTGCCACAGACCCAGTCTAGCAGCTATGTCCTTTAGGACTTGGTCAGCTCGGTCAGTAGTGGTGCTACCGAGCCACTCTTGGTGATGGACATTGAAGTCCCCCGCCCAGAGTGCATTCTGCACCCTTGTCACCCTCAGTGCTTCCTCCAAGTGATGTTCAACATGGAGGAGCACTGATTCATTAGCTGAGGGAGGCCAGTACGTGTTAATTAGCAGGAAGTTTCATTGCCCATGTTTGACCTGATGCCATGAGTCTTCATGGGGTCCGGAGTCGATGTTGAGGACTCCCAGGGCAACTCCCTCCCGACTGTATACCACTGTGCTGCCACCTCGTCTGGGTCTGTCCTGCCGGTGGGATAGGACATACCCAGAGATGGTGATGGTGGTATATGGGACATTATCTGTAAGCTATGATTCCGTGAGGATGACTATATCAGGCTGTTGCTTGACTAGTCTGTGAGACAACTCTCCCAATTTTGGCACTAGCCCCAAATGCTAGTAAGGAGGACTTTGCAGGGTTGATGGGTCTGAAATTGCCGTTGTGGTTTCCGGTGCCTAGGTGGTCCGGCCAGTTTCATTCCTTTTTTGTGATTTTGTAGCGGTTTGTTACCGCTGAGTGGCTTGGTTGACCATTTCAGAGGGCATGTAAGAGTCAACCACATTCCTGTGGGTCTGGAGTCACACGTAGGCCAGACCAGTTAAGGATGACCGATTTCCTTCCCTAAAGGACATTAGTGAACCAGATGGGATTTTACAACAATTGACAATGGTTTCTCAGTTCTGCCGAAGGGCCGTGAAGGCTCGAAACGTTAACTGATTTCTTCTCCACCGATGCTGCCAGACCTGCTGAGTTTTTCCAGGTAATTCTGTTTTTGTTTTGGATTTCCAGCATCCGCAGTAGCTTTTAGCTTTTTGTTTTTATCAATGGTTTCGTGGTCATCATTAGACTTTTAATTCCAGATTTTTATTGAATTCAAGTTCCACCATCTGCCGTGGTGGGATTCATACCCAGGTCCCCAGAGCGTTACCCTGGGTCTCTGGATTACTAGTCCAGCAACAATACCACTACGCCATCGCCTGCCCCAATTAGGCAGGATGGTGACTTACCAGAACACTGCCATCTTTCTGCCTCCCTCCATGGTCGACGTTCCCCCCCTTGCTGCCCATTGAGGTCCTTAAGGGGTCAATTAATGATTGCTTAAGGGCCTCATCCTGCTGTTGTTGGTATTAACCCAGTGGTGGGTGGGCCTGTTGACATGTAATGTGCTCAATAGATAAAATTGTACAGCCAGCTTGTCACCTCCGGCGTGTGGGTGGGGGCTCTCGATCAAAGGCACTCGGTGCTTGATTGAGGTACTAGACATCAGGAAGAGGGATGCCTGCCAGGAGCCGCCCCCTTGCCCTTGCTGCCAACCTCTCTGCACCCCTGTCCCTGTGATTGCCACTCCACAAATCCACAACCCCCACCTCCCACCATTACTTACCTGTGGCCTGGGCTGCTCAGTGATCCTGAGACTCTGGTGCCTTCACTTCTGGCAACAGCCACAGCCTCCCCAGTGTTGCTGCTGAGCGCAAAAGGTCCAAGTCTCTGGCTGGTAGCTCTCAGAAGGTGAGACTCCCCCTGCCTGCCCACGGGGTCTTGATTCCAGGAATCGACCTGTCACTGGCCTCATCACTACCTGATTGGCTTGTGGTTCAGCAGGCCTTCCCGAGAAAAGAGGCAACATGGGTCTCTTGCCGCTCTCCAGCCGGCAGGTGAGACCCCTGACATCACAACACGATTCCGTCCATAGCTGCTATTTTAATGTGGGAGTCCAGCACTCTGTAATTGTGCAATCTCAGTATTAGGATACCACAAATTGTTCAAAAGTAATTACTGAACTTTATTTTTCATTTTTTTGTTATGTGATGTCAGTTGTGGCTCAGTTGGTCTACTCTAGAACTTGAGCACAAAAATGAAGGCGTTTGACTTTGTTGGCCATGAAAGCAGGAATGACTTTCATTGTATAGGAAAACTTATCATTAAAAATATAGTAAATTATCAAAATACCCGTGGTAAGCACCATAATTTTAGTGGGAGGCCAGCCCCATTCCCAGCATGGAAAGGTGTTACGAAGTGCTGTAACACATTATTGTTTCTACAGTGCTGGGGTACCTGGCTTGGAGGTCCAGAAGAATATGCACAACTTAAAGAAGCTCACAAAGGTAAGGCATGGATGATGATGATAATGTAGAGTGCAGGACATCTGGTTGAAGGAAAACAGTAGTTCTAAAAACTATATGCAAAATTGTTATATCAATGAAGCAAAACGTTAACTAAAATGTTGCAAGTTAAGACAAGTAAAAATAGCAGGGTGATGTTCTCTATCCCGTTACAGGAGAAAGCAGGAAGAAACTTCAAGGTGCAATCCATCATGTCTCAATCACCACTGGTCTTGGGTTTAAGTTCAGTTCACACATAAATGCATAACAACCAAAAGGTATTGGATGCTAGATCTGAAATAATTGATATTTGTATGAAGAAACAATGTAGGATTTTCTGATGAGGAAGAGTTTAAAATACATCAGGATTGTGGAAAATAGAGGAAAAGGCAGTACTCATGATATATCTCAAATAGATATTCTGTGATTTGCTTGATATGATACATGGCCATGTATCTACGCACTAGTTGTGCACAAGCACACATTGCATGTAAAGATAAGTGGATAAAGGTAAATAAAGATGGATAAGTGCATTGCATTCTCAATCAGTTGTACATTATAAGCACAACATGACTATATGCATCAACTATCATCACTGCCGCTTGAAGCTGGCACCAGCACAGCTGCAAATATTGTGGTGATTTAGGTGTTAATCAGGGGGTGAAAGTACTGAATACTGAAATTCCAGAAATTGCAGCAAATAGTAGAGGTTGATGAGGAGCCAGCTGATTAAAGGGTAAGACTGTAGCTTTCTCTGTGACCCTACTCAGTTTTATAGTGCTGCTTTCAAAGATGTACAGCACAAGATCCATATTGTGGAGCCGCTTGCTTCCTAGCACATAATAGATGTCATGAAAGAATTCAGCACCCAGATATGTGCTTGCTTTTACCACATTAATAACAAGAGAGAATTGGATAAATAGGTGAATGAAAAAAAATACAGGGTTATTGGGGAAGAGCATGGGTGGGAGTGGGATTAATTGGATACCTCTACCAAAGAGCCAGAACAGGCACTATGGTCAGAATATCCTCTTCCTGTGCTGTATCATTCTATAATTCAATGAATATACAGAGCACGGTTGCCTGCAATGAACACATGACAACACAAGTGGCATTTGCATTAAATTCCACACTTATGCAACTGCAGTATGGATATTTCCTTTGCTGCTACATTCTCACTGTTGCTATAGAGGTTTTGGGACTAATACTCCAATATGAAGTTACTGCTGGCTTCGGCTCATTTAGATATTTAGTAACAAACATGACACCGAGATTCTGCGACCTCAGTAATTGCTCCTGTTCTCTATTTGCACAGATTGGTGGTTAGCTTAAGGAGATGTCCTTCAGCAATGGCATACGCAGAATAAGATAGGTGCTGCCAACTGGCATTTATGTTAGTCAACATTTTGTATCATCAGACAAGCCTTTACAAGCCTTGCTTTAGCACTGAGTCCACAACAACAGCACCATCAGGTGCAAGAGATTAGTCATAAATCAGATAACGGGACTTCTGAATCGCTGCAGCACCGCACTAGATATGCCTCCACAACCACACGTTGACAGCCAACATAAAGTACTGCAAACATATGAGGGGCAAATGTGGGAACAAATACATTAGACTCACTCGCACACTAGACAATTTGACAAAATATTTCACCTTTTAATATATCTTGCAATGTTTCTATTGTGTAGAAATTAAAGTGTGAATTATTCAAAAGCAAAACATTTACATCATGCTGCAAAAAAACTGAGCAAGGAATGTAAATAGCAATTTATAATATATTGGAAAGAAAACAATTGAAGAGCTTAGCACCAAGACCCTGGCACAACACACTCCTGTATAAAGTGGCTGATCACTGCTGCATACTATTGCGCTCTACCCAATTTTCCATGGTTGTAGCTCTCTATCCAATTCCATGACAAAGTGTTTTGTCCATGGCAATAGTGTACTGTATGCCACTTGCTACCATTGTAAATGTTCTTATTTGGGACATATTGCAAGACATTATTTCTTGACTAATTCCAGTATTTATAATATTGACTTTGCACACTTTAAATCTGTTCAATGATTTTCCCTTTTGTTTTGTTGTAGCTTTTCTCTGTTGGAGTATGGAGTGCTGCAGTGCAAGCTTCCTATTCCCACTCCCATATCTTTTTATATGGCTTTAACAGATTGAGTGTCTCATGAATGGAAGTTTTGCATCTTGGGCCAGCTCTAACAATTAACTACTTATCATTCTAAATTGCTCACTGGAGAGGATACTGGCCATGTTCTCCATATGCATTTTGAAGCTTAATAAAGAAACTCGTTTTTACCTTAGTTACTTCAACCTGTATAAAAGAAGACAGAAATTCCATTTTTTTTGTCAAATGTGGTTGTGCAGAGGTGCCATCCATGGTTCTTTTTCAGAGAGCTCTGTGACGGTTTTTTATCCATGCATTAAAAGCATTATATATTCCTGTGTCCTCCGAACTGTGTGCATTAAGTTACAATATTGTCTTGTGGCCAGTCACATGCAATTTGTATTATGGTGGAATAGTCACTACCTATTTACTTCTGAAATAGCGTTTGTGGTGGGTGCAAAGTGACTGAAAAGGGCAGTTATATTTTGAACTTTGGGGAAGTCAAGTGTTTGGGGGAAAAAATGAGTGCTGCTATGAATTCCTACTGAGGTGTACTTTGTGAGGTGCATGGTGATGCTTCAGTTACCACCTCAATGGAATGGTACACAGTGAAATAGCTGATATCTGAGGTGTTTCCTATGGATGTCTGAAAAGTCCATGTGGCATAAAAGTTGAAGCCAGAAGTGACATTCAGTGTCTGTGCAGTACAGATGATAACTATTTCCTCATGGAATCAGGTCTTGTGCCTTTTAGCGAGCCATCAGTGATGAGCTTGAGCCTCCTCAAGTATTATTCCTCTGTCATGACCAAGTCTTTGGCTCTATGGTGATAGATCTGCAAACTGGGGTTCACCTTGCTGTGACACCTAAGCCTTTGATGCACTGTTTTCCTTCAGAGTTCCTTTGCTTCCTCTTTTTGTAATATTGACTGCTCCCTGTTCTTCCTGCTAGGTTTCACTTGGCTCTGTGGTAACATTCTCACTGCTAAGATAGAAGGTCCTGGGTTTGAGTTCAGTTACAGAGACTGAGCACATAGGGTGACACTTCAATGCAGAACCAGTGGAGTGCTGCAATGTCAGAGGTGCAAATTTCTAATGAAACATTAAACAGGTCTTATCTGTTCCCTCACGTGGACATCCAAGATCCCATAGCACTATTCAAAGAAGCGCAGAGGAATTCAATGGATCTTGTGGCCAACATTTATCCCTCTATTAGCATCATTAAAACAAATTATTGGGTTATTTGCTGTTTGTGGGATGACGCTGTTACAAATTGGTTGCCTTGTTTGGGCACATTAAAACAATTACTGCACTTCAACATACTTCATGGGCCACAAAGCTCCTTCCTTCCAGCCAGGATGCCGTCCTTCCTGCTTTCCTTCCACAGGCCTAAACAAGTTAACTGCCCTTTTTTCCCCTTAACCTCTGACTTACATTTTTACCCATGACTATTGAGGGCATTAATGCTCAGAATGGCTCTGAATACAAAAAATTCAGCTCTTGGCACTTTCCCAAAATTCTGCTGCTTTTTGCTCACTTCCATTTTATTGCCAAGATTCACTTGTAGAAGGGCATCTAGGCCGATGATTTTTCATTGGGTTGACATCGAGTGGCTTAATAATTTTAGACTGAAAAATAAAGTTTTTTGGTTGATATTGTAAATCATAGGTTGGTGACCAACAGACATTCTGACTCCTCGGTGATTACTATACTCCCTGTCGATAATGTGTTTCTGAGTCAGAGCTGCCTTGGGTTTAAAATATGGTTCAAGTAAAATTACTGCTTTAGCTGTACATGATTCAGTAAATGGTGCTTGTACACTTCCTGCATTATATTACAATGATATTATAATTCATGTTGCTCTGTTTTTTGGAGTATGATCATATATATTTCCACACAACAAATAATGAAGTACAAAATTATACCATAAACAGTTATTTGTACATCTCAGTTGACATTGCTGATTATGATGCACAGATCATTACTGTAAATTTGTATGATAACATTTATTTTTAAACAATTTAAATACCTTAAAAGTAAATGACTATGAATATATTGGTGAATGCACATAATAATAGTTGGTTTTGAATTTTAAAATTGTTGCAGAAATTTCTGTTTGATAACTGCGAAAATATCTGTAACCAATTTGTTTTCAAAACCGTAGGGAGACTGTTTCGTTATTTAATGGAACTATTAAAACTATAAGCAGGTCTCTGTTTTATTTTGTGAGATTGATGGGGTAAGCTGTGGGTGGCTGACTACACAAAATATACAGCTTCTAATTACATGCAGTTAACATTTTTAGATCTAAAGCTCTGATGTGTGAATAATTGTGGTACAGCTTATTAAGACCGATGTTGGTGAAATTTTATTAACATAGGGTCCTATAAACATCAAATTTGATAAAATGTGGAATGGGAAATAGGTCATCAATGGATGCTTGGTCCATCTGTGCAGACCAAATTTCCCTTTTTATGTTTTTGTAATATGTTGGATAGGAGAACAAGGTGCACTCAGAAGCAACAAAAAGGAGGATTGATGCATTATATGTTAATACAAAAACAAAATACGGCAGATGCTGGCAATCTGAAATAAAAACATATAATGCTGGAAATATTTAGCAGGCCTGACAGCATCACTGAGGAGAGAATGCTTTAGATCGATGACCTTTCTGATGACCCAGCTTAATTCTGGAGGTGGTAGTGCTGACACCACAGATGTGCCAAGAAAATTTATGCTGGAGCTTTGCAGAACAAGTCCAGTGGCTTCTCAAGAGAAATCTATGCTGCAAGGATCATGAATCAGCCTATGCTATTCTTCCAGTCTAAGAACCTTCCCTTTACCACTGTCATAGAGCCATAGAGATCTACAGCACAGAAAAAGGCCCTTCGGCCCATCGAGTCTGCGCTGGTCAAACAAGTACCTAACTATTCTAATCCCATTTTTGAGCACTAGGCCCATAGCCTTGTATGCCATGGCATCGCAAGTGCACATCCAAATACTACTTAAATGTTATGAGGGCTTCTGCCTCTACCACCCTTTTCAGGCAGTGAGTTCCAGATTCAGACCACCCTCTGGGTGAAAAAAATCTTTCCTCATGTCCCCTCCAAACCTCCTGCCCCTTACCTTAAATCTATGCCCCCTGGTTATTGATCCCTCCACCAAGGGGAAAAGTTCCTTCCTGTCTACCCTGTCTATGCCCCTCATAATTTTATACACCTCAATCATGTGCCCCCTCAATCTCCTCTGCTCCAGGGAAAATAACCCCGTCTATCCAATATCTCCTCATAACTAAAACTCTCCAGCCCAGGCAACATCTTGGTAGATCTCCTCTGCACTCTCTCTAGTGCAATCACACCCTTCCTATAATGCGGATTCCAGAACTGCACACAATACTCTAGCTGTGGCCTAACCAGCGTTTTATACAGTTCCAGCATAACCTCCCTGCTCTTATGTTCTATGCCTCGGCTAATAAAGGCAAGTATCCTATATGCCTTCTTAACCACCTTATCTACCTCTCCCACTACCTTAAGGGGCCGGTGGACATGTACACCAAGGTCCCTCTGATCCTCGGTACTTCGCAGGGTCCTGCCATTCATCGTGTATTCCTATACTTTGTTTGTCCTGCCCAGGTGCATCATCTCACACCTTATCTGGATTAAATTCTATTTGCCACTGATCAGCCCATCTGTCCAGCTCGTCTAGACCCTCCTGTAATCTAAGGCTATGCTCCTCACTACTTACCACCCCACCAATTTTCGTGTCATCCGCAAACTTACTGATCAACCCTCCTACATTCAAGTCTAAATTGTTTATATATACCACAAACAGCAAAGGACCCGACACCGATCCCTGTGGAACCCCACTAGACACAGGTATCCATTCACAAAACCACCCCTTAACTGTCACCCTCTGCTTCCTGCCACTCAGCCAATTCTGGATCCAGTTTGCCAAATTGCCTTGGATTCCATGGGCTCTTACCTTCGTTATCAGTCTCCCATGCAGGACCTTATCAAAAGCCTTGCTGAAGTCTAAGTAGACTACATCAAATGCATTGCCCTTATCTACGCACCTGGTCACCTCTTCGAAAAATTCAATCAAATTGGCAACTGCCACTGGAAACTAAGTCTGATGCCACAGGTAAGTGTCAGCCACAGCTCACTTGATAGCAGTTTCACCTGAGTCATAAAGTTGTGGGTTGAAGTCTCACTCCTGGACTTGAGCACAAAAATCAAGGCTGACACTCCACTGCAGCACTGAAAGAGTATTGCACTGTCAGAGATGCTGTCTTTTGGATGAGATGTTAACCCCAGGTGGAGATAAAAAAAAACCTATGGCACAACTTTGAATAAGAGCAGGGGACTTATTTCTGGTGTCCTGGCCAATATCAGGCTCTCAGTCAACATCACAAAAAAAATCTAGATTATCTGATTATTATTGCAGTGCTGTTCGTGAGAGTTTGTTGTGTGCAATTTGGCTGCATTACAGTTCCTACATTACAACAGTAAATACAACTTCAAAAGTATTTAATTGGCTGGAAGGTACTTTGAGACATCCATGAAAGGTGCTATATAAATGCAAATATGTCTTTCCTTTTTGGACATTAGACAAATCCACAGACAGTTTTCAAAGTTATTGCGTTGAGTTGCCATTTTACAAATTATAATTTTAAAGGGATTTGTTTGGGTTTCTCTAATGGCTGAGTGAGTAAATAAATGCACCTTAGATGTGGTCCAGTTCAATTTCGGGTCTGCATCCGGTTACCTTTCTCAGTTGGAATAAGGCACCCTTCTCACTATGTGCAGGGGAGGGAAGAAAAATTGGCCAGTTTTCTTACACCTGATTGCTATGCAGTGTTCCGTGCAGGAAAGTATGAATGTATGGATGTCAGGGCAGAATTGAGTTTGGTTTTGCAGTGGTGGTTGATACTTTTTTGGCAATACAGATAAAGAATGTTTATTTGACTGAGGTATAGGAGAATTGCTGTTGTCGCAGCTGCATTCCAACATAAATTGCTATCTTCAATAAAAGGCAGGAGAAAAGGAGCTTATTTTTGATCGGAGGGGAGAGGTGTATAAGGCAGACTGCTGCACCATTCTTTTTTTTTGAAGAAATGCTGTTCATGATGCGTGACCAAAATGATGGAGTGCTCTTCAAAACATGCAAAACAGTTTTAAATGAAGCGCCTCTTATAAAATATTATGGATAGTCTAGCTGACCTTAACTGTAAAAGAGAATAATACATACAATAGTGCCAAAGCTTATTTCCTATATAACCTATGACTGGATTGTGCTGGGTTATAATTGTTTATGTTGTACATTTTAATAAAAGGTGTAGGAGTAAATACTAAAAGCTACTGCAATTACTGAGTGTGCATGATTCTTAGAATGTAGCAGCATTTTAGAAATCCTGAGGGGAGACATTATGATGCAACAACTACTCAACAGATTGCACTGTGCATTTCATGTGGCAATCAGAGGTCTCATTGTGATGTCATTCTCATTTAGTGCTGTGCAGTCCAGTCATAACAGGATGAAGCCACATGACCAAAATATAACCATTTTAATTGATGTCCCAATGATTAAAATAGCTGATGTACGGCAATAAATTAATCATGCAAATTAGCTTTTATTCTGGATGGTACCAAAACAGAATCCATGTGCGTGCAATAATGCAAATTGTTTCATACTTTGCTATTCAATGCATTGCAAGATGTGATTTTAATACTGTCTTACTTAACATACCTCTAAGTTAAATATAATAATTTAAAATTATAATTGTGCAGATTTTGTGCAATTATTTGCATATTATATTGATATGACTATACATAAGACCTGGGGAAAGTGCATTTTCATGCACTATATTCAGAGTGCTTTTGAAAGCAGTAGAATTATGAGCACTGTCCATTACTTAGCAAAACAGCATAATCTAATGAAGAAACAAGAAAAATTGAATTAAACTAAATTGTTGCAATGCTGACATATTATTTATTGAGTTAGAGCATTATGTGATTTGGTTAAGTGAAACTTTTACAATTATGTATTCATACCATTAACTAAATGAAACTTAAAACCAGTATGTTGAGGTCACGCTACAGGGGGCAGTGAGACATATTTTTACTTCCACAAATGAGGCAGACTCGATAACTTATGACCATAAACAGTTCAGATAAATTATGACCTGTCTCAAGAATGGAAATAAAAATCATAATTCACTGACCTTTGCTGCATATTCTATTTATAACACTCATAATTAAATGTTTTTTCATTAATTTAAGTTTGATTTAGTTTTAATGAGGAGTATTACAAGCACAATGATGTTTCTATTTTCACACTAGCCAGTAAGTTATGTGATCTACCCCTCTGCTCTTTCAAGAGGTGATTGACCCCTTTATTTCACTAATCAGTTTTAAGATGAATTTTTAACCCCATAGTTCATTTTGTGGCTAAAAACATATATGCTTTTCTTCAGATATTTTATTAATCACTCGGAGGGAGGATTCAAATGCAAACAATGGTGAAAAAAGTGCAGTACCATAAACCACATGGTCATAAGCTGTATGGATATGGCAGGAAAGCAATTGCATAAACCTTCAGTAATTATACATGAGCTGTGGCTAAAAATAAAAGTTTTTTGATGATATTGGTCCTATAGAATTAGAATTTAAATTTGGTTTAAATATCATGTCCTCCTCCCCTATTTTTTCTTTTCTGCACTATTTCCCTAGCTGAGAAGAGTGGCTTGCTTCATGCCTTCTGACCATGTAATTTATATTACATTTGTTAGAAGGTATGCTGGAGCGATGCAAGTTGATTCTTTCTTCCTCTTTTTTTGGGATACCTTTTACTTACTCTAAGCATGGCACCCTCGAAATCAGCAATTTCCATCAGATATATTTTTTAAAAACTACTAGACTAAAAAGGCACATTTTCAATTTAAACAGATTTTAAAAGATTTTTTAAAACTGTTCATCCATGAGTAGTTGAGCGGTATATATGTAAACATATCAAGTGCAGCAGGTTGTAGCATTTCCAGCTCTAGAACTGGTCAGCTAAGGAAATATATCAATTGATGAATTCACTAAATCTAAAACTTTGTGATTAGGAAATTTTCAATTAGAATATTGACATCGAGGGCACAAAGTTACACAGACTCCCCTGCATTCAGCAGACATGAAAAGATCTGTTGACTGAGCCTAACTAATTTGATATGCGTAAATAGTACTCTTTTAGTTGTGAAAATTTCTGTCTGAGATTGTTTCTTGGTCAAGAGACTCCATTTATAGTCTTCATAGGTTGGAGCAAGGGTTTATTGGTTTGTAAATGGGGCCTTTTTTTCTTTCATAAAGCTATGGCATGTTAATGCTGGGGAATGGGACATTTTCGATTTCAGGCACATAGCTTCAGTATCTTCAATTCAGGTTTACAATTTGGATACAGAAGAAAGCTCTTCCCCAACAAAATACTTCATCCCAATCTCTTGTATTCCCTATTACACCAATTTGGTATTTTTCTATTTCTCTCACTATCTATTCTGCGGCCTGTTTGAGCAAAATTGCCAATTAGTGCTGAACTAAGGCAGTTTTGTGTTACAAACCAATAGGAACTAGACTGAGATTTCCCAAAGTCATTTCACATAGAACCCCATAGGCAGCAAAAAGGAAGTTTTCATCCCATTACTTTACCAGCCTATGATTAAGGTTTTTATTTGTTCATGTGCAAGTATTCAAGTTCAGTTTCAAAGACAGTCAGAGACAAGCCTCCATGAGGTTCCACTCCATTAAAATCAACACATGGGAAGCAGATGTCCAATAGCGCCCAAAATGGCGCTTCATCATCAAAAATGGTGTCAAGACCTTCCAATCAACAAATGCAGTGACAGAGACAGAACGATGAAAGAGACAAAGATAGGGCAGTTGCTCAAGTCAACAGTCTGCCACTACTTCTATTGACTGACAAACAGTGTTCTCACTGTGGGAGAGCCTGCAAGGCTAAGATAGGGCTCATCAGCCATCTGTGAACCCACAGTCAACACTGACATCTCAATTTCACCCACTCATCCTCAAGAAAGAATCACCCCCAATAGATAGATTTAAGTTAGACTTGCCTTCCATCCCTTGAGGGAAAATCATTGAGACAACATGCCTCCAGAAGTTTTATTTTGTTTCAATCACTTAAGAGCCTAAATCTTCTTTAACTCATATATTGCAGGAGACTTCATTGCAACCCTTTACATCTGCGTAGGTAGAAAATTGATTGATGTTAAAACTCATGAAAGGGCCCTAGAAGAATAGATAAATTGTTACATCTTAATCTTGTTATTCACAAATTTGTATGATAGAAAGACATGCATTTACATAGCACCCATGATCTCTGCGTGTCCCAAAGCACTTTGGAGCCAATGAAAATATTGCCAAGGACATCAGGGATAACTGCCTTTCTCTTCAAAATTGTGCAACTTTACATCCGCCTTAGAAAGAAGGTTTGGCTCAGTTTAATGACTTATCTGAAAGATGGTACTTCGATAGTGCAGCACTCCTTTAGTTCTGCACTTTTTGTGCCCAGGTCTCTGGAGAGGGACTTGAACACATAATTTTGTGCCTCAGAGGCAAGAGTGCGACAAACTGAGCTTTTAAGGCTGTATGATTCTGTATTAAACTTTTTAAATTTAAAATACTCCTAGCTTTCATTCCAGTCTAAGATTTTCCTTTTGCATGCTTTATATTCCTTTTGGTTCATCAGCCTGAGTTTTTGATGGATTATGCACAATCGGGTAAACTCCACCCATTCTTCATAATTTTATGAAAAAAAATCTAGAAAGTTTTTTTTCTCAGTTCTTTAAATGTACAGCGTGTAAAAAGCAAGAATTACTAGCTAATATTATATATTACAGCATATATTCCAGTTGATTCCATTACTTTGCTTTATACTTGTGTTTAAAAGACTCAGCTTTGTTTTTCTCAAAATATTCATGCTGCCCTTTTATAATAATTTATATTGACCTTTCATTAATTGCTTTAATTGGGAGTCTGCTTGCACATTCCTAATTTTGTAGGAGAAATAGGATTAGCCCTGATTTTGTGGTCAGTGGCGCAGTGATGGCACTTTCTGCTGACCTTTGAAAAAGATGCCCACGAAGATCTAGCGATCTCTGTGGCATGGTATCTCCTTTTCTGATGCCAATTTGAACCTGATGCCAAGTCTAGGATATCTCTAGCAACAATAATGGCATCAAACAGGGTAAGCAGCCAATAAAAAAAATCTTTGTAGACAACAAACTAGGAACTAAATTGCACTGTATTTTGACTTTTAAATTATGTGAAAATAAATGATTGGGCCATACACTTGGGATTAATGTGGAAGCTAAAATATAATAATCTTAAAAATCAGATTTTTTTATCATAATGAAAAAATATAAAATAGTATTTCAGGGATAGTGAGGCTGTACAGTAGTAATTATGAATTTAATATGTTGTTAATACACAAGGTTGTACTTTTTTCAAGCACCCAGACCATGTAGCTCTGGACCTTATTACAGTCCTGATTAACACATGAACACAAATTGTTTTCCAGAGGTGAGGTTGGAGTGAATGCCCTTGACGTTGTGGCAGCATTTGACCTACCAAGAAACTCCAGTGAAGTTGAAATCAATAGCAGTCAGGGGAAAACTGAGCGTTTGAGTTTGGGAGTTTCGCAGTGTTGATTCCTAAAAGCTCCAAGGCAAAGTGTGTGTTTGGTCCAGTTTTGTCAAAATGCTTATTGTTAGGCCAGTTGGGATTTTTCAATAGCTGTAGTTGTCTTGTACTGAAGAAATTAAATGTTCATTACTATTACAGTGGTTTTGTGTTCTCTTTGCAATGTCACAATTGTATGCAGGTTTGATGCAATGTTTCTCCAGTTGTGTTACCTACTCCCATGTTTGTTGGGTGATGTAAGGCAAAATAGTAGGTGGAATGGAATAATTTTGTAATATGCTTTCTGTTTGATTCTTTTAACTAGCTTGATTCATTTAAGTAGACTTCTCTGAATCATGATCAGTTCCATTTGTAATTGCTTGCTGTTCACGTATCAAAACATCTGTGTTCCAAAAAGGTACTGTGCCTTAATGTATGTCATTAGAGGGAGGGTTAGCTAGGAACATCAAAGGGAAATTGATGTGGTTTTAGTGGGACTTGTCAACATAAATTTATAGGCATATTAAGGAAATCATCAAATGACTGTGAGAATCGTTTACTGGTGGATGGTGCCTAATTCAAATGCTCTCCGATAACAAGTAACCCCCCTCCCCCACCACCTTGACAAAAGTGGAATAATGAAGTATCTGTAGAAAATGTGTTAAACTCACCCATATTTACATAGGTAAGTACAGTTTTAACAAGCAATTCTGACAAACCAGTTGTGGAGCAATGTTGCGTGTAATTACTTTACCAAGGGTTTGCCTTTTAAAGCTTAGCATTAGGTGGCTTGACTTGTACTTCCTTGTCTTTCAGCACTACTATAGGATTTTACAGACGTGAGAATTTAAGCAACTTCTTGATATTTTGGAAATAGCCAGTTAAGAAAACATGAGCAGCTTTATTAAAGGAAGGACTTGTCAGATTCCTGACTAGTTTTACATTTGAGGAGCCTTAAAAACTATCAGAAACAATGGCATTTTATACAAACCTAGAAAACCAAGCTAAAATAACACTTTGCTTTGGAAAAAAGTTGAATTCTACTTTTGAAATATTGCTCAGCAATTATTTTTATATGTTTTTGTTTATTTTCTAAAGCATCAATAGATATCCAATGGGGTGGTGAACATAGTTGGACAAATGTAATGTGTTGAATCAGCAGCGTAGAAATTCTAATTAAGGAGTTTATTTCTAAGTTAAAATAGCTATTATAACATTTTTTTTGTCTAGCAAACAGTTTGAAGTGTATGTTTCTCATCCGTCATAGCCTAGAATTCCTACAGGACGGCATGTCTAAACCTTCTGATCTGTACTTGCAACAATTGTATGCTGTCAGCCAATCAGCCAGCTGTCATTTCCTCACCCAAGAAATTCTTGTTTGGGTAAATGTGTGGGTCCAGTAATTATTCTGTTGAGCAGATTTGCATTTGAAACCTTTCAAATGTTAATGAGAAAAGTAATGTGGAATCTACTAACAAGATCATTTAAAGCAAATGAAGGAACTGTTGTCATGAAGAAAGTCATCTAATTATTTATCCAATTATGGTACTTTTACTAGTTAAAGACAGGTCATTTTTATTTAAAATATTATGACACTTTTAGTTACATTAACCCCCTCCTTACCAGATGACCTATGTTTCTAATTAGTAATTTTATGGTGAAAGACAGCTACTTGCTGAAAATAGAAGATCAGAATTGGGACAGCCTAGTAGGGTAATACTTGAATTTTTAGTCGAGGGGAAAATCCTTAAAAACTAAAATCATTATATCCAAATTTTTAAAAATGCCACTCTATAGTGTAGGTTTTGCATCTGCTGTTTATTTTAGAGATGGTAATTTGACTAATTTCTATCAAGAAAAAATGGGCAGAATTTTTACAGCGCATTATAGTATTGTGGACAGCCAACTAAAGAAAAACTTCAAAAATTGCACTGTTAATCTAAAGAAAGCCCTTAGTATGGGTAATGGGGATATGTTGCCTAGTACTAAATTACCTTGCTGATCACTCAGAAATTGTGCTTAAAAAGGAAAATTGGTTTTGGAGCAAAACCCTTCCTCAAAGTATCTTATTAGTTCTGTCATTTGTAAGTGTTCTCACTTCCACATGACCTCCTTAAAGCAAGAACATTGTCTTACCTGGTTGGGGGGAGAAAATACCACTAATATAAAGCACCACACTAATTTTGAACAATTTTTTCTTAAAACAAAATTTTTCTACTGGAAAGGAAATATTTCATTTTGTAGGAGATCAAGACAATCCCTTGGAGACTGCTGTGTTAGTCCCCTTAACTGAATGGATGGATCCAATGGGTCTCCCCCATTACAATGCAAGAGATCAACTTGTTTCCTTGGAGAAAACAACTAAAATATAAAATCACATTAAAATTCATAATCTTTGTAACATACTTTTTTTTAAAAAGAGGGCACTCGACTCTTGCACTGGTTAGAAAGTAAAGGCACAATGCAGCTGATATTGATGTAACCAGTGCAAAAGGTCGCAGAATTTTAAATGCAAATTGCACTTAGCATAACTCTCAAGTTTCCACTAGTTTTTAAAACATTGCGCTAGAAGTAGGCCTGGCCCACGTAACCGGCCACACCCCCAGGATGAGTTAATCACCACAGGGAGCTTCTCTAATTGTGCTCATTTGCAGGCCTTTTTGGGCACAAGGGCGCAACAGATTAATTTAAAACCTCTCAAAATGTAAATATTTTTAAAGTTACTAAGGAGCTGACGACTGTACCCTAATATAACTGGAAAACCATTTTCTATATTTTTAAAAGTCATGTTCAGCCATTTAAAATCAGGTTCCTCACAGGTGGTGGCTTGACACTGATTTAAAATGCTTATTTTTTTGATAAACCTATTTTAGCTGTATTGATCAAATTTTACCAAGTAACCTCTTTTTAAAAAATATTGCTTGGTATATTTAATTGTGTTAAAATGCTGCCTAACTGTGCCCGTTCATGACAGATTTTGCCTTTGGTAAGAAATAAGTTCAAGCAGAATCTCTGGGACAGGGGCGGTGGGGTAAAAGAACACTTCAAAACTAATACAATTTGCGCTGAAATCATTGATCATGGCCAAAATGGAAACCATACCCTGCTGTCTGGTGTGGTACAAAATGGTACAGGTAAGCAAGTCTTGCATTTGATCCTTAGTCTGTTCTGAGTTAATTGATCTCAGTTGGTGCAATGGTAGGGCACAATGATTCGCCTTGGCGTTCCTCGACTGTGGGGAGTAAAATCAGCTAGGATTTGTGTTTCTATCCAGTGAACTCTACTTGAAAGTACACATGCAGATATAACCTGCCGACACTCTGTGTAGACTCATGCTTAGTCCAGAGGGCTGTCGATATTTATAGAATCATGTTGCAGTGGGAGTCAGTGCACTTAGAAGAAATAGAGGGAGGTTTTTTTAAAGATGGCGAAACTGATTCTAATTGGGGAAGAAAAGACAAATTAATGTGTGGCTGACTCCCTGATTAACAGTGAAAAGCTAACAGTTTTAGATTTGCATGCTGTTCAATGTATGTTTTAATTTGCCATTCTGGTGGAGAACTCTCCTGTATTAAGGCATTCTATCTTGCACACTCTTCAAAATTGACAAAATACAATTTTAGTGTGAAAGTTGTTTTGAGTAATGACCAATGCAGAATTTAAGCTGTACACTTTTCACTTTTGCCACCCAATTACTTAATCATCAAGTCACGAATTAGATTGCACTCCATCCTGTTACCAAAGTTTAGCAAACACTTCAGATTGCCAAAAAATATGGTGAAAATTTGCAGAGGTTTGGGTGCATATCAAACATAAATGAAATCACAGCCGAGGTCTTTCGTTCTCCGGAGGATCGCACCCAGAGGCACCCCGGAAAATGCATTCAAAAGTCTACATGCAAGGACTACTCGGGAATTGCCTGAGAAGTTTCAATTTCTGATGGGCAATTATCCAGCACCTGGAACCACCTGAAACTCCAATTTAAATCTGAGACTTTGGATGATTCCAACTCTCTCTTAGCAGAATAGTTACCCATGAAAAGTTGGAAGATTAAAACCACTTCTAAATCCTGGGTAACTGTGGTACTGTCCCCCTCAAGCCTCTATGTCTTTTGGACACATCTTTTGATTATATTTTCTTAACTGGGTTGCTAAGTAGAGTGCTTTGTAATAGCAGCCCATTCCATCTCAAGAAATGGCAGCCACGTTGGTTGCTGCTCTTGGATATTTACTTCCTGTCATGTGGTAAGGAATGGCACCCTCATAGACCTGAATTTTACTGAGTAGGCGGATGAACTAATTTTGGGGTGATATATGGGTTGACAGCGCCATGCTGGGTGGCGGAACTTTCTCCATGCACTTAACAGGAAGACCCAATTAAGAGCCAGCAGACAAGGGAGCCAGCCAATTAATGGTAGCAGGCAGGTCCGAGTGCCAGCAGCTTGCATGATGGCACCATTTTTAAAGGCACATGTGCAACAGTCAGGCAGGATGAAGACAAAGGCAAAAGGGATGGGTCTACAGCAATGAAGGCAGTGGAAGAATGACTTCAAAACAAGAAAGGGTTGTTCCATGATTCAGCAATGTCTCCCAGGAGACACTTCTGCAATCACAGAGAAAAGAGTAATTTCCTGTTTCCAACAGATGGACGAGGAGACCAGCAAGCCTGGTGAAAAAAGCGTGGCTGGAGATGGCAGACACTGTATGTAGCTGAATGCTTGTTGCATGAACCAAGATCCAGTGCAGGAATAGATTTCTGGTATGACCTGCTGTGGACTGTAAAAGTGAGTGTCATTTAGAGTTGCAAACTGGAAACAAGCATGCGTTAAAAGGTGCTCATGAAGTGTGAGACCAGGTGGTAGACCCATGCATGGGGAAACACAAGGCACCAATGTTCTCATCGAGGCACCCAGTTCATACGCACCTGAACTCCATGGTCCGTGATGGATGAATGCTGCATTGAGGTGGCTGAATGGCCACCACCATGCCATCCCAGCGGCTTTTTTTTTTAACCAATTAATCAGTTTATTCAGTCACAACACGAAAGACAAATAAATTATACAGAGGCACAGGCCCTTACAGAGGAGGGCATGGGCTTGTTGTGGAACAGTGACGGTGCCCCTGAATGAAGGTTTAGCATAACTTCCCTGCTTTTACATTCCAATCTTTATTTATGAAGCCCAAGATTCCATATGTTTTGCGAACTACTCTCCCAATATATTCTGCCACCTTCAAAGATCTATGCAATTGAATTTCAAGGCCCCTCTGTCCCTGCACGCTCTACAGAAGCGTGCCATTAAGTCCATGTTGTTTCTCCCTATCCCTTCTGCCAAAATGCATCACCTCACATTTCTCTGTATTAAACTCCATCTGCCACTTATCTATGACCTGTTGCAGTTGGTTGGTCTCATTCTCAGTGGCTAAATTGGTACCATTCTCGCCTCTGAGTCACAAGGTTCTGTGTTCAAGCCCCAATCCAGGTTTGAGCACAGAAATTAAGGCTACCACTCAAATGCAGTACGAAGGCGGTGCTGTCTTTCAGATGAAAATTAAATCGAGGTTCCATCTGCCTGATCGAGTTGATGTAAAAAATCCCATGACATTGTTTTGAAGAAGAGTAGGGGAGTTATACCTGTTGTCCTGGTCAATAGTTATCCCTCAATCAACATCACAAGAACAGATTGTCTAGTCATTATCCTCTGGCTGCTGGTCCATTTCCTACATTACAACACTACACTTCAAAATGTAAAGCACTCTGAGAAACCAGAAACGTGCTCTAAATGCAAGCCTTTTTTTTTCTCACTGTTTGCTACACCCCTAACTCCCTCGTCACTCAAATTTGATATCATCAGCAAATGTTGAAACTGTACTTTGTATTCCAATATCCAAAGCCAATTTGTATATCCAAAAAGCAGTGGTCCTAGCACTGACCTTTGGGGAACACCATTATCTACCATCTTCCAGTCTGAAAAACAACCATTTACTATGTGTTGCTGTTTTCTGTCCATAAGCCAATTTTTTTTTATCCAAGCTGACACTGACCCTCCTATTCCATGAGCTTCATTTTTATTATCAGCATTTTATGTGGAACTTTGTCAAAATGCTTTCTCAAAATGCATATGGCCAATATCCACTGCATTCCCTCATCAACCTTCTCTGTTATTTCTTCAAAAAATTAAATTAGATTGGTCAAGCATGGCTGCATTTTAGAAATCTATGCTGTCTGCCCTTTATGAACTCAAACTTCTCCAAGTGCCTGTTAATATTTTCTTGATCATTTTTTTCCATAACCTCACCCAGCGCTGATGTTAAACTGACTGACCTGTAGTTGCAAGGAATGTCCTTACACCCCTTCTTGAGCAAGGGTATCACATTTGCCACTCTTCAATCAGCTGGCACCTTCCCCATATCTAGGGACGATTGAAGATATGGCAAGTCCATCTGCAATATCCACCCCCACTTCCTTTGGATGCAAGCCAACTGGGCCAGATGGCTTAATACACTAAGCATAGCCAGCTTTTCCGGTACCTCCGGCCTATCAATTTTTACCCCATCCATTACCTCTACCATCTCCTCTTCTACTGATATTTTGTCAGCATCCTCTTCCATCGTAAACACTGATACAAAGTACTTATTAAGAATTCTAGCCTTACTCTGTGCCACTAAGCATACATCACCTTCTTTGCCACTTATAGACTCCAGCCCCCTCTTACTATCCGCTTACTAATTACGTGCCGGTAGAAGATTTTTGGGTACCTTTTTATGTTGACTGCCATTCTATTCTCATATCCTCTTATTTTCCCCTTCACTTCTCCACTCAACGTATTTGACCTGGTTCTCGCTTGAAGTATTCACCTGACATGCAGCATACACTTTTTTTTGTTCAATCGTATTTTCTAACTCCCTCATCATCCATTCCTTACCTTTTTCCTCTTGTTTGAATGTATCTGAAACATCTTTTCCTTAAAGATCACTGTTTGCTCCATTACAATTTTTCCTGTCAAACTTTGGTTCTATTTTACCCTGAACTGATTGAAATTATTCCTCTTCCAACTTCGAAGTTCTACTTTGGATTGTCCTGTGACTTTTTCCCATTACTAATCTAAACCTCATGATATCATTATCAGCCTTTCCTGAGTGTTCTCCCAGTTGGTCCCCTTGGCCCAACTCATTCCAAGGTACTAGATCCAGCAATGCTTCCTTCCTAGTTGGACGAAGAACACAGGCCAAGCAAGTTCTCATGAACACTTTTCAGAAATTCCTCTCCCTCCTTTCCCTTTACTCTAACATTACGTCAATCAATATGTGGGTAATCAAAATGCTGTAGTTCTTGTACATCTTTGTGATTTCCCTGCAGATTTGCTTCTCTCTCTTTCTCACTATTTGAAGGTCTATAGAATACCCCCAATAGCATGATCATGCACTTTTTGCTTCTCAACTCTAATCAAATGGAATCTGTTATTGCCCTTCTATGGTATTCTCTCTTTCCAACACTACAATGTCTTCCTTAATCAGTACTGCTGCCCCTTTTTCCTTCCCTATCCTATCTGAATACAGGGGCCCAGATCTTCTGCAGAGTGGCAATCATCATCGGATTGTCACTCTGCTCGAATATTTCCATGCCCCGACACTGCTCTGCATTTCTTGCCAGACCTTCCAAGCCCAGCTTTACCAGAAATCTGCGGCGCAGCGTCCTTGAAAGAGCTCCATCGTCGGAGCATCGGAACACGAGACATGCCCCTTTTTTTATGGCACTAGCTGCTGTATAGTAAGGTTAAAGGCCCAGTATGAATGTTAATAAATGGTGAGTAGATGAATGAGTGAATGGATAGGTGGGTGAGTGAGTAGGTGGGTCGGGGGGTAATCAGGTACAGTGGTCGGGGTGGTCAGTGCGAGTGATTGGGGAGATCAGTTTTGTAGTTACCCAGAAATTCAACTAGGTTTTAATTTGTTTAACATTTCCTGCGTAACTACTCTGGTAAGTACCGTGGAAAGCTAGTTCAGAGCCAGAGACTTTTGCAAAAAGTCCAGGGGAACAAGGGAATTGCCCGTCGGAAGTTCAAACTTTCCAGGCAATTCCCATAGAGATCCACTTGTTGGGACTTCCACAGTGTCCCGACATCTTGGGTCATACGTCCAGTATCCAACAATCTGGAGACTGGGCCTTTGTATCCTTGAATATTAAGTAACCATTCTTTACATTTTTAAGCCATGTTTCTATTATTGCCACTCCATCATATACCCAGATGGCTATTTGTGCTTGTAGCTCACCAACCTTATTCGCCACACTTTGTGTGTTTACATTCTTGTATTCTAAACTCGACTTTATATTCCTCCTCGTCCTCTTTAGCCTAATATGGTACTGCTATCTTCTGGAATACTATGCTCAAGCAACGCATTGATTCTCCCTAACTTCCTATTTCTACTCTTGCTACCATGCGGTATTGGGAACAATTCAATAGCTTCAAGGTCCTACTTTGTAACTTCCTAGCTCCAGAAAATCTGACTGTAGGACCTATATACCTACCCTCTGTTGTTGGTATTGACATTGGATCTTCTGGCTCTCTCTCTCTCTCCATGATGTATACCACATTGCCCTTTTGGACAAAGTATGACAGTGGGATATCCTTGAAAGGAGATAAAATGTTGATAATAAACCGTTGAAAAACAACAGTGTACGTGGCAGAGACCACACTGCTGCTCGTTTTTTGGTGTCATTTACACTGACTAAATTTAAGACACTAGCATTGCTTTTCACAACTTTGGTGGCACGGCTGGGCTGTTGTTAGGGGCAGTAGTTCTCCCTGTGCCCCATCCCTTCGGCCATTTCTTGACATGTGCAGTAAATCAAATTGACTGAAAACTGGCATCTATGTTGGTGGGGATCTCAGGAGGAGGCAAAGATGGATCATCCACTCAACATTTCTGGCTGAAGGTGGTTCGAAACACTTCAACGTTGTCTTTGGCACTGAAGTTCTGGGCCCCTCCATCATTGAGGCTGGAGATATTTTTGGAGCTTCCTCATTTACTCGTTGTGACTTTGAATAGAATGCTGGGAGTTGGACGAGTGAGGGAATCTTAATCTCTTTCTAAAAACTTAATTTTGTTTGTATTTAACATTTAACATCTAACTGAAATTTGCTGTTTAAATTCTAAATTTCATCCAGGCTTAAGCAGGGATATACAAGCTCTCTACTGAAGAGCAGCTGAAGTTAGTTAATTAAGGAAACTAACTTGAACTGTTTTTCCTGTATCTGGGGCTGAGTTAACTCTTTAGTTTCAGAGCATATAAATACAGGCCTCTCAGTGCGACTTGGCACTTGAGTGCGACTTTGAACAGAATGCTGGGAGTTGGGTGAAGAGGGGAAGGAGGTGCTCCTTTTGCTTTCTCTAACTTTTTCACCTTGTGGGAATTGGCTCAAATTCTACTACAGGGGAAGAAGCTAGCTGTTTGGTTAGTATCTGGTAATTGGGTAAGATCTATTCCCAAGGCTTAAAATACTATATGACCTGGTGATAAGACTAATAAAATATATAAAAAAGGAAAATAGTTAATTGAATAAAATAACTAAGTAGTCAATTAAAACATATTAAGGATAGCAGGACAGGTGATGTGTCTTGGCTGCAGCATGTGGCAGCTTCTGGTTGCCAGTGTGATCCAGGGCCCAGACGTCTGTAGTAAGTGTTTGCGGCTTGAGGATCTTCGACTTGGAGTCATTGAGTTGGAGGCTGAGCTGCAGACCCTGAGATACATTACGAAGGAGGAAAGTGACCTGGACACTTTGTACCAGGAGGTGGTCACAACGTTTGGGATAGGGTTTCTTGATTTGGTCAGTGGTCAGGATGATGTGACTGCAAGCGATGTAGTTAAGGGGACCCAGAAGGCAGGACTGCAGGACCCTCAGCCTTTGCAATTGCCTGACAGGTTTGAGGTTGTTTCAGCTTGTTTGGATGAGAGTGGGATCTGCAGGGTGGATGAGCTGCCTGGCCATGACACCGTGGTACAGGAAGCCATTCGAATGGGAGAAGCACAAAGGAATGTAGTGGTAATAGGAGACAGCATACTGAGGGGGATTGACACTGTTCTCTGCAGCAAAGAGCGATAGTCCAGATCACCGTGTTGCCAGCCTGGTGCCAAAGTTCGGGACATCTGCTCAGGGCTGGAAAAGAACTTGGAGTGGGTGGAGGAGGAGGGGAGGATCCAGTTGTCGTGATCCATGTCGGTACCAACGACATAGGAAGGACAAGGAAAGAGTCATTGTCAGTATGGGGAACTGGGCACCAAATTAAGAAGCAGAACCTCAATGTTAATAATCTCTGGATTATTACCTGAGCCATGTGCAGATTGGCATAGAGCAAATAAGTTAAGAGAAATGATTGCATGGCTCAAAGACTAGTGTGGTAGAAGTAGGTTCCGGTGCGTGGGCCACCAGTACTGGGGAAGATGGACACTGTACTGTTGGCTGTACAATGTTTTAGCGCCCCACATAACTAGGGAAGTAGAGAGGATTTAAAACTAAATAGTGGGGGCAAGGGATCAAATTTGGGAAGATGTGGTAAATCAAACAGCAGAGACAAGGCAAGAGAGAAAGGAACTAATATGGGAAATGATAAATAGACTGTGACAGGAAGAGGTAGAGTGTACAACTCTAAGAGTAAATCAGCAAATAAGGCTAGAGATCACAAAAATAATAAAAATAAAAAACTAAAGGCTCTGTATCTGAATGCACGTAGCATTTGAAACAAAACAGACAACTAAGCACGAATAGAAATAAATAAGAACAATCTAATAGCTATTACAGAGATATGGCTGCAGGATGACATAGACTAGGACTTGAATATTGAAGGGTACATGACATTTAGAAGGACAGGAAGCTAGGAAAAGATGGAGGGGTGGCTCTGTCAATTAATGATGGCATTAACACAATAGACAGGGATGACCTAAGTTCAGACAACCAAGATATATGTAGAAGCGGTTTGGGTGGAGATGAGAAATGGTAAAAGCAGAAGTCGCTTGTGAGAGTGGTGTACATGCCTCCTAATAGTACCTTCATGGTTGGACGGAGTATAAAGGAAGAAATAATGTGAGCTTGTCAGAAAGGTATGACGATAATCATGGGTGATTTTAAGCTACGTGTAGACTGGAAAAATCAGATGGGCAAAGATAGCCTAGATTAAGCATTCATAGAAAGTTTTCAGGATAGTTTCTTAGAACAGCACATTCTGGAGCCAACCAGAGAGCAGGCTAGACTAGACCTGGTATTATGCAACAGCATAGGATTAATTAATGACCTCACAGTGAAGGGCCCCTGGGTAGCAGTGATCATAATATTATTGAATTTTACTTTCAGTTTGAGGGAGAGAAGAGTGGGTCCAAGACTAGTATTTTAAATTTAAGGGCAATTATGAGGGCATGAAAGCAGAGCTAGCCAAAATGAACTGGCAAATTAGGATAAGGGATGTCAATAGAGATGCAGTGGCAGACATTCAATGGGGTATTTCAGAATGCGCAGAATAGATACACTCCAACGAGGAAGAAAAAAAATTCCAAGGGGAGGACTCATCATCTGTGGTTAATTTAAAAAGTTAAAGACAGTATCAAACTTAAATAAAAAGCATGTAATTGCACACAGATGGGTGATAGGTCAGAAGATTGGACTGAGAATTTTAAAAGGACAAAAGATTAATAAGGAGGGGAAAATTATGGTACGGGAGAAATGAAGTATAATGTTGAAAAATATGAAATTGTCTATTTTGACAGGAAAATTTAAAAAAAAGAAGCATATTATCTAAATGGTGAGAGATTGCAGAGCTCGGAGGTGCAGAGGGATTTGGGTGTCCTAGTGCATGAATCGCAAAAGGTTGGTATGCAGGTACAGCAAGTAATTAGAAAAGCTAATAGAATGTTATCGTTCATTGCGAGGGAAATCGAATATAACGGGAGGGAGGTTATGCTTCAGTTATACAGTGCATTGGTGAGACCACATCTGGAGTACTATGTACAGTATTGGTCTTTAAGGATGCAAATGCATTGGAGGCAGTTCAGAGAAGGTTTACTAGGCTAATACCTGGAATGGTTGGAGTGTCTTATGAGGAAAGTTTGGACAGGCTAGACTTGTATCTGCTGGAGTTTAGAAGAGTAAGTGGCGAATTGATTGAAATATAAGGTCCTGAAGAACGTTGACAGAGTGGATGTGGAAAGGAAGGTTCTTTTTGTGGGAAAACCTAGAACTAGGAGTCACTGTTTAAAAATAAGGGGTCGCCCATTTAAGACAGATTAGGAAAATTTTTTTTTTCTCACAGGGTCATGAATCTTTAGAAATCTCTTCCTCAAAAGGCAGTGGAAGCAGAGTCTTTGAATATTTTTAAGGCAGAGATAGATAGATTCTTGATAAGCAAGGGGATGAAGGGTTATCGGGGGGTAGGCGGGAATGTGGAATTGAGGTTACAATCAGATTAGCCATGACCTTATTGAATGGTGGAGCAGGCTCGAGAGGCTGGGGGGCCAAGGCGTGCTCCTAGTTCGTATGTTCATATGTCCACTTAGTTGTTTAATTCTCCACAATCATTCATGACTGGATAAGGCAGATCTACGGAAATTTGATCTGACCCATTGGTTGTGGGATTGCTTAGCTCTTATCTATAGCATGCTGCTTCAATATTTAGCATGCCTGTAGTCCTGTGTTGTAACTTCACCAGATTGGTACCTCATTTTTTTGGTAAGCACGCTGCTGCTCCTGGCATGTTCTCCTACACTCCTCATCGAACCAGGGTTGGTCCCCTGGCTTGATGATAATGGTTGAGCGAGGGATATGCTGGGTCATGAGGTTAAAAATTGTATTTGAATATTCTGTTGCTGCTAATGGCCCTTAGTGCCTGATGGAATGCCCAGGTTTGAGCTTCTAGATCAGTTCTGACACCATGCCATTTAGCACAATGGTAGTGCCACACAAGTCCACTGTGTTAAGACAAGATTTTGTCTCCACAAGGATTTTATGGTTTGCGTAGCACTTGTTTAGAGGGGCTTTGATTTAATTTAGAAGACTGATACACAAACTGCACATGGTTTACAGTAATTGTGATATCTCATGCATGTATGAATCACCGCAGACTCCATTCAATGTACCATATGTTGCAGTGCTTCATAGCATATGAACTGACACTGCTTTGAAATGATCATTTGAGAAGTGGGTGTTATCAGAATTTAATAAGATTCGGGTTCAGACCTTTTTTTAAGATATCAATCAGAACTGTGTTGAAAGGCAGCATTTGAACACTGCACTGTAGGTTAGCCTTCATAGGTGTTTACTGTGATTGAGTCAAGCACCTAATTTGCCAGTTACTGTTTTCAAATTTAGAGAAATTGATTTGTATTCCAGTACTAAGACCTATGCAACTGGTTGCTTTACTTTTTCCTGATAATACAAATGAAACTTTCCATTGTAATACTTTCACAATAACGTTTTTATTTGGACTGTATCTACCATTTCTTGTGAAAAGATTTTATTTTAACTTGCATTGCTTTGTGTGGTAATCAGTACAAGGAGAATTGCAGGTATGCAAATTAGTTTGTGGCTGTGCTTTTCTGAAACATCCTTTCTCTTGTTTTGAAAAGAAACAAAGAAGCGATGTACTGAAATACAAGAAAATGCAATATTGTAACGGTTGATTTGAAAATGTTTTATCCAGCATAAATTAGTCAAGGTCTTGAAGGCCAAAATGACGACAGGTTACTCGTACATTGTTTAATTAATTGAAAAATGGTCATATTGCAGTAAGTTGTTATTAAAAACTAGAATCAGTGTTGCCAGTACTCAACCATAATTGGCACACTGGGGAATTAAATATTTAGCATTAGTAATGTAGCAGTACTAAGACACAAATTTCTATTTCAGTAATGAAAGGGATTTACTGTAAGTGCAAATGGCTGTAATGACAGCTGTGACAAGGGAAACGGTCTGGGCTATTTCAATAAAATATTTCATTGGATGGTAAGCTTTACCACATTATTTGTTGGTAAGAGAACTGAATGTTTAATTCCCAAATGTAAAGCATTACCAAAATACTGAGATTTCTAATTGCAAATAGGATGAACAGTTGGCCAAATGTCTTGCCTTAAGTGGCCGAAACACGAAGCTCTCCCAACTAACATGACATCAGTTCATGCCGTTGTCAGTAAAAACATAGACGTCAAAAAGATCTTGTTTGTTTTAAGTTTAATTACATTTTGAGCATAAGTGCTTCCACTGATACAACATGAAAAGTCGGATATTGGGCTTTAATGAGCTGTAGTGGTGGATGGCTGAACACCCTAAGGGATTCATTCACTAAATTAACTGTGGATCAGTATTTGGTTTGGACACAATATGTCTTTTAGATGCAGTTAAAGCACAATTACAGAACTATCTCAGTTTTCTATTTTCCGTCTAACCAAACCGAATTGAGTTGTTTTAGCTAAAGATATCGCCATACTTAACTGCTTGATATGAACAAAAGAGCTTCTGAGGTATCAGTGACCATAAAGATTGAACTGAAACAGAAAAGTCCAATTGATATAAAATGAAGCATAATAAATTAAAGATATATTCTCTTCAGGGTGGTAGCATTTGACCAGGTTTCTTCAAGTTCTTCAAACAATTTTAACTAATTGGTTATAATTAACAGAAACAACCATTAAAAAATCTGAACAGAATTCACACTTGGAAGTCTTTATGCAGTAATGAGAAATCAGCCATAAGGGAAAATTTATTGTTGAGGATTTTCATTCCTAGTAAGGTTTAATCAAACGTTTAGACCGCATTGACTCCCTAATCTATTTGCATATATTTTATTCCTGTGAAATATTAAAATATTTCAAATTAAATTGGCCAGAACAAGATATATTTTATAAATACTTTTAGCATTATTCTGATCATGGTTCATATGGAATTAATCTTGATCACAAAGTTTGATGGTTCATTTTATTTTATGAAAATCTCACCCTTTTGGTCTACTGTGACAAATACTGGGACATAACCTGGGTGGGAGCTAATTGGACCCTAGTGTGCATACACGTAGTCTTAAAATAAACTGCACATTTATAATTTTGGCATATTGTTTGATCTAAAGTGAGGTTCTTGTACAGATCTTGGGAGAAAAATACTAGGACTTTATTATTGATTTAAAAAAAAACACTTGGTAGATAAGCTGATCTCCCAGGGTAATTTTAGAGACAGTTATAATTACATTATTGCGAGATGTATGAAAACTGCATAAATAGTGAATATTATTTTTAAAATTCCAATCTAAGGAACTGTCACTATGTGCTTTCCGTTGTCATGGTAGCACATGTTTTCTCAAATTACTAATGCTGTTTGTTTTGCCTTTATCAGTCATCAACCCATCAGTTGGTCCATTCATAATGGTTTCTGGCAGCTCATCAGGGGAATTCAGAACCATTGAATACAGTTCTATCAGTCTTCACACCTCATTGTGTGAAACTGTTTACCTTGTCGGCTTTTTCTGTAAATTGTACACAGTTCAGTAAAAGGATAGATGCATGGAAATGAAACCGTATAACCTTGTAGTAGTCAGCTGAGATTGGAAGTTTGTGTTGACTGATAATTCACAGGCTCTTTTATTCAAGTTTGTCATTAAGCAGCATCAAGATATTTGGCTTTAAAGTCTTGTATATGTTAGTTAATTAGACAACATTTCATTTGACCTAACATTTGTCAGGTGTTTTGAAGGCGATTCCCTGTAATTGGGGCGTATGGTTCAGCTTTCTGACATCAGACTAATCTTTCATTCTCATTTATGCTAACTTCTTCTAAAGCATTGTCACATTTAGTACCTCAGGTTTTTACAATGTCTGCATTGAATTATAACACAGTTGCCCTTTGGTACTTTGCCAACAGTAAGTGAAATTGCTCATACAAATGTAAGGCCACGTAATTTGGCAGCATTTAATTAAAAAAAAACTCATCATTTGAGATTAAAACCTCATTAGTTTGAGCCACTGGACTGTTGTACTATGGCCTTACAGAAAATGCATTTATTCATTTTCCTTTGCTTTTCTGTCCTTGCTAGTTTTCTTTTCTTCTGAAGATGCTAAATCATACTTACTCAAGTGATCATTATTCACTTATGAGACTGGGTAGTATGTGTCAGTAAACTATTTGACTAAAGATGAAACACAGTCCAGCTCAGCTAAACCCAATCTCCTTTATCTGACATACACACAGATTAAGTATCCAACAAATGTCACTGGATGATGATCAAAAGTGGAAACTTAGCCAATGTTCCCCTTTTCTAGCTCTGAGGCAATGAATCCAATTGCAGTGTGCTCAGCATTCACTCCACTGAGACCAGTTAACTTAGTACAGATTTGGAACCTTCTGGTCAATATGACTGAGCACGCAAGCAATGTCTTCCCCCACTTAGCCATTGGGAGAGTTCTTTGTTTTTAATGACTGAGAATTAAAATATTGTTAAACGACATTTAATATTTAGCCATGACCTCAAATAAAATTAATTCACGAATCAGTCACTAAGATTTTTACTGATACCTGGATAACACCACAGGGACTGCAGCAGTTCAAGAATGCAGCTCACCACCATCTACTCAAGGGCAATTAGGGATGGGCAATAAATGCTGGTCTGGCCAGTGATGCCCATATCTGTAAATAAATTTAAAAAAAAATAAAACACCTAGATAAAAATAACACATGATAGCTTGGTGGTTCCTTAGTATACTGGTACACTATGACACATTGTGGTAGGATGCAGATGATCTCCAGCGAGTCTTAGAGTAGTGAATTCATGATCCTCCCCATGTTTCCAAAAACTAAAAGATCGTTCCCTTAGAGAGAGGTTAGAAATGTCGAGGGCAGGTCAATCTTCCCTGCACTAGTGACCGTTTAAAAAGTGGTATTGGCAATTGACTGGGAATATGTGCCATTCTACTGGGTTTCAGCAATGATGCATGTCACGGGAGAAAGGAAATGTAAGGAATTGTGGAAGCCAATTTTGAAATGTGGGGGGAAAAATTTATCCAAATGTTTTATGGCTGGTCAATGGCCATAGATTGTGAAAATGTCTGTAGTGCACAAACCATGCTGATTGGTTTAATTATCTAATTCATTATACATGCAGCAAATTTAAAAACCACAAGCTGTAAAAAAAAAACATTGAAATTCTCTCCAAAAAATTTCATTAACTTAAAAATGACTAGTGAACAGCCAGCAATCGTCACAAAAGCAGTTAGTCAAACCCCTTGGAAAAAATAGTGTACTTTCCATACCCATTTTAGTTTCTCACCCAGCCCCTCAACAAATACCTTTGAAATTAACATTTGAATACAGAAAAGTCAACAAACGCGTGTTTGGGGAAATCACAGTACCTACCTATAAACTTACTTATTTAAATTTTCCGATGCACAAGCCTACCTTTATTCTCAGTGGTCAGACTTTCCCTATCTATCTAACAACCCTGCAGTCAAGAGACCTGAGGGCTATATTTTAATTATGCTCCAAGAACCATTGATACCTCTCACATGTCACTGAATAGCATTGAATTTCATCTATCACTTGGCACACCAATTCCACCAGCCTGTATACATCCTTTTGAAGTTTATCACTTATCTTCTCACAGTTCACAATATAACCAAGTTTCGTGTCACCTGCACATTTTCAAATTATGCCCTGCATGCCCAAATCTAAGCCGTTAATATACATCCTAACGTTGGCCCTTGAGAACTTTCTTCCAGTCTGATAATAACCATTCACCGCTATTCTCTGTTTCCTGCACTCAGCCAATTTTTTATCCATGCTGCCATTGTCTCCTTTATTCTATGGGCTCTAAATTTGCTGACAAGACTATTATGTGGCACTTTATCAAATGCCTTTTGGAAGTCCAAGTATACTTCATCAACTCTGATGCCTCATCAAGAAATCAAGTAAGCTAGTTAAACACTATTTGCCCTTAACAAATCATTGCTGGCTTCCCTTAATTAATTCACGTTTGTCTAAGTGACTGTTATTGTTGTCCCAAATTATCATTTCTAAAAGCTTTCCCACCACTAAGATTGGACTGACTGTCCTGTAGTTGGGCTTATCCTTACACCCTTTTTTGAACAAGGTTGTAACATTTGCAATTCTCTAGTTTTCTGGCACCAGCCCTGTACCTAAGGAGGATTGGAAGATTATGGCCAGTGCCTCCACAATTTCCACCCTTCCCTCAGTATCCTTGGCTGCACCTTATCTGATCCTGGCGACTTATTAACTTTAAGTAAAGGCAGCCTATCTAATACATCCTCTTTATACATTTTTAGCCCATCCAGTATTGCACAACCTCCTATTTCACTATGACATGGGCAACATTTCTTGGTAGAACAGCTGCAAAGTACTCAGTTGGTACTTCAACCCCACATAAATCCACTTTTTAGGTTCCATAATTGGCCTCACTCCTTTTACTATGGATATGCATGCAGAAGACTTTGGATTCCCTTTCATGTTAGCTGCCGTTTCTTCTCATACTCTTTCTTTGCTTCTCTTATTTGTTTTTTCACTTTACCCCTGAAGCTTCTATATTCAACCTGGTTTTCAGTTGCACTATTGACCTGACATCTGTCATATACACCTTTTTTCTACTTCATCTAGTTCTCTATCTCTTCTGTCTTCCAAGGAGCTCTGGAACTATTTGCCCCACCTTTCCCCTTCGTGGGAATGTAACTTGAATGTACTGGCACTCTTCTTGTCATGTTCATCCTTCGTGGCAAGGATAACAATTTTCATCACGTGGGGCGTTGGGTACGATTCCGGTGGGTATATAGGGATTGCTAAGGCCAATCTGCACCTGGAAGGTTCTGCTGCAAAGAGGACAGGATACCACAGACAAGTTTTGGATGAGTTGCTGTCTTGGGATTTCCTCTCCTTGTATTATCTGTCTGCTCGCTGCCTCTGAAATGCACTGTCTCTTCTTTAAAGGTGGTCCATTGCTTTGTTACAGTTTTGCTTGCCAAACTTTGATTCCAATTTAACTGACCAAATTTTTTTCACCACATTGAAGTTGGCCCTCCCTCAATTAATCTTTCTTACACTGGATTGCTCCTTGTCCTTTTCCTAAACCTTACGAAACTATGATCACTGTCCCCTAAATATCCCCTGACTGACACTTGATTCACTTGACCCACTGCATTCCCAGTCCAGATATAGCAATGCCTGCTTCCTTTTTGGACTGGAAGTATACGGTACTAATGTAGAAAATTCCCCTGAACATACTCTAGAAATTTCCCCCTTCTCTGCCCGATATGTTGTACTATCCTAATCTATATTTGGACAATTAAAGCCCCCCCATTATAACTATATAATTCTCGCACTTCATTGTAATTTCCTTGCAAATTTGTTCCCCTATGTTGTTCCATCTAGTTTGTGGCCTAGAGAATACACCCAGCAATGAAATGGTAGCTCTATTGCCCCTTAGCTGTAACCAAATGGATTCTGTCCTTGACCCTTGAGGATATCCTCTTTCTCCAGCACTGTAATGTTCTCCTTAATCAATACTGCTACCCCACCTGAACACCTTTTATCCAGGAATATTTAGTAAGCATTCATACCCTTTTTTGAGCCAGGGTCTCCATTATTACCACAACATCAAATTTCCACATGGCTATCTGTGCTTGCAGTTCACTAATATATTTTTTAAACCACACTTCATGCATTCACATACATGCACAGCAAACCTAATTTAGACCTTATTACATTCCCTCTTACTCTGATCACTAAATGTTATAGCACTCATTTGTTCTCCTTGAGGGCTGGAGAGAAAGAAATAAGACTGGATTTGAGGGATAGATAATACAGTCTAGCGAAATAGGATAAGGTCATCTTTTTAGGTAATTTCATTTTCCACGAGGAAAATCCTAGATTCAGGTACTTTACCATAAAATCATTAGAAAATAAATCAGCATTACTTTCAGGGATGACAAAATGCGACTAGAATTATTTTCCTGTGTCTTCCAACAAAATAGTTAAAACTGAATTATTACTTCAGCTATGTGGTGATTCTGATTTCATTGCCTACTTAAATGGTGATTCAAATACTTATTATTCAAATATCTTGCATCATATTTACATTTGCAACAATATCAAAACAATGCTGAATTAACCCTGTAGCCAATGTAAACCATAGATGACATGAAAACCAAGAAGCCTTAATAAAAACTTACATCTGAAAATCTGGATTATTTTCATTTCAGTATGGCTAAATTAATTAATACACATATATAAAATATCAAGAGAGGTAAAAAATGGTTTCAGTTAGGTTTTGTTTATGAACCTTGGTGCCTGGTTCAGGCCTTTTGGGTTTGTTTCTATATATGCATTTTTAATGGAGTCTTACAATCCCTGAAGTTAAAGAGATGGATTAAAAAGGGTTAAAAGTTTGGTGATTTTGGAAACAAAACACAAAGTTGAAAGGCTTTGCTGTAGCCTACCACTGGTGATCCAGTGACACAGACGCAGAAAAAGACAGGAGTTGAGAGGGGGAGAGTTCAGAGTGTGTGTGTGTGTCAGAAAGAGCAGACAGGGATTTTTAAGCTCTCTCAGAAGAAAAACTACAAGGCTATTGGGACAGTAGTTAACTAAATAATTAGTTATAGGATCAGTTTATACAGGTGTTACTGGAAGACTGAGCTTAGGGAGCTCATTTGTTTGGCCTGCAGTTGAAGAAACAATGAGTTTAGAGTGTGGCTTTTGTGTGTCTCAGGGAGAGATATGAGTTGTGTGAGAAGCATCAAGTGAATGCTCATGAATTCGCCGGAAGAAAGCCATTTGCAACTGTGCCAGTCCCAAGCAAGAAGGCTTTGTGTCAAGCTAATGGTAACTCTTCACTGGTTTATGTGTCTGTAAAGATATTGCTGGGAATTTGAATTGTCTTCTTGTGTTTGTATTGAGATCTTTCCAACCTTTTTGTCAGGTGTAATATAGTTTATTTTTCTTGTTTCAATAAATATTTTATCCTTTGGATTAAATGTTCACCAGCAGACTCCTGTAAATTTGTTCAGTAGCTTTCCTGCATGGCTTCTAAAAAAAAGTTACGATCTATCAAGCCATGTTTCACTCTGGGATCTGACTTGTCCATTATTAACAGCAGCTGGGATCATAACAAAACCCCCAAGAATGCCATCTCCCTCACCTCCCTCACTTTCTGCCAAAGTGAACAACTTCATTTCCCTACATTATACTCCATCTGCCATATTTTTTGCCCATTCACTCAACCTATCTATGTCAATCTGCAACCTCCTTATGTCCTCTGCACAACATATTTTCCTATCTATCTTTGTGTCATCTGCAAATTTAGCTATCATGCCTTCACTCTCCTCACCTAAGTCATTGATATAAATTGTAAAAAGTTGAGGCCCCAGCACAGACCTCTATGCAACTCCACTTGTCACATCCTGCCAATCAGAAAAAGACCCACTTATGCATACATTGTTTTCTGCCAGCTAGCCAATCTTCTATCCATGCTCATAGGTTATCCCCCACACCATGAGCTTTTATTTTCCGCAATAACCTTTGATGTGGCACCTTATCAAATGCTTTCCGGAAATTCAAGTGCAGCACATCTACAAGCTCCCCTTTATCACTCCTTCAAAGAATTCCAGTAAATTGGTTAAACATAATTTCCCTTTCACAAAACCATACTGACTCTTCCCGATTACCTTGAGTTTCTCTGAGTGCCCAGCTATACCCTCATTAATGATCGATTCTAACACCTTCCCCACAACAGACATTAAGCTAACTGGCCTATAGTTTCCTGTTTTCTGCCCCCCTCCCTTCTTGAATATAGTGTTACAAAGTTCAGGAAATTCACTTTGTTAACTGACCACTAAGCCTTTGCAATCATATTTGGTTCAAAGAAAGGTGTACCATCCCTAGTGGCAGCACGGATTCAGAGATGGTCATTAATTTAGATGGCCCATCAATACAGTTTGTGGATCACGCTGTTGCAAATGTTCTTTCAAGGTTTCCCGCAAAGACTGATTAATTCTTAGCCATTGAGTTACATGTAAATTACTTTACACCAACGAATGACATGCCAATGTCTGCCAAAGAAACTAGTAAAGACGTGGTGCTCAGTAAAGTGCTCAATTATGTCATGAATGGCTGGCCTAAAGAGTGTGATGATGAGAAACTACAGGAGTATTTCACACGTAGAAAAGAACTGAGAGTAGATCAAGGTTGTGTCTTCTTTGCAGTGCAAGAGTCATTATTCCACCAAGGTTTAGGGAGAGATTAATAGAGGAACTATGTCAAGAGAATGCAGGGATAGCAAGTATGATAGAACTAGCAAAAAGCTATTTTTGGTATCCAAAGGGTAGGTAGAGATATTGAAGAATTGGTGAAAAGTTGTGAAGTGTGTCTCAGAATGAGAAATGATCAATCCAAACATGTATAATGAGGACAGGTCTAAGAACTTTTTCAATAGAACTGGATGGGCTTTTAAAATATAATTTATTCATTCATGGGATGCAGGGATTGCTGGCTAGACCAGCATTTATTGCTCATCACTAAGTCCCTATTATGCATGTTTGGCTGAGAGCCCAGACTTGTAAAATGAGTTTCTCAGGGGTTCTTTTTTATGACAGCTGAAGAGAACTGTTGTCTTACCTTGATTGACATTTTTAAGTGGTGATAATAAACTGTTCTTTCTGTGATCTATTTTGTCAATGTTTCGTTGTTTAACTTGTGCAAGATTAAGAACTGTGAAGCGTTCAAAGCCTCTGTTATTGGTACTTCAATGGTCTGACACTTTTTTATAGGGCTGTAGGAACAACTTTTTAAATAAAAGATTTGTGAATGCATTTTCTCTCAGCAGTTCAACACATGTCATTTTTACTCTGTGGTTCATTGGCTCTGTACATTGTCTATACCGGGTGAAAGGGCATTGGCATAGAGGTATCGGGGCCCATGGGGGATGGGTGGGGGGCATGAGTTGGCATGGGGGCTATAAGGAGCCATGGGGTTATGATGGTCATCATGAGTTGCTATGGAGGGTATGAAGGGTCATGGGGGTAGGTGGGGGGCAGGAGTTGGCATGGAGGGGCATGAGAGGCATGGAAAGAGCCTGGGTGGGCATGGGCAAGGCCTTTTAAAGTTATGTTTCAACGGCCATGAGCCACGAGTCATCCAAAAGGAGGCCCGATTCCACGAAAACTGTGGGGATTAGGAGATGCCTATCTCCATAATGGAGCCGGATAGGTCTGGAATGCAAGGCATGGGATCCCTACCAGCACCCTTATCCTGTGACAGCAAAAATTTGGGCTGCTGTGAATGGGGAAAGGAATCCCAGAATCAGGTCCTGGCCACCATTTTTAAATGGCTCCTGAGTCATTCCGACTCTACAGGCCAATGTTTTCTTTGCATAAATCTGCTTCTCTGGAGCTAGAGGTTGGATGAAAATTTTGCACAGCCCTAAGTGTTGGAGATGAATAATGTATATTATCAATTTCACCCTCCTGTATAATTACAATAACCAAAGTGCATGTTGCAAGACAGCCACAGATGAGGCAGAATTTTCTTCAATTGAATGTTGCAGGGGTTGTCTCAATTACAACTGGAGGGTTCCTACTCAGGAAGCAAGCAAACTGCAGGGCCAGGGAATAACAAAATCAGCTGCAATGCTGATGAGCAGAAGAATTGGGCTTAAGCAACGTATCCTTCCTTAACAATGTTCATCATCAGTTCCTTTCTAAAAACCATCAGCATCAAACCCCTGTCAGCTAAGTTTATTGGTACTGGAAAGCTTGCAAAGAAACATCACTTTCTGCTCCTTGATTCCCTTTGTCACCTTTTTACTTTTTATGTGTTTCTCTTTGTTCCTTGCCACCTTCACTTCTCACTCTTCTTCACTTCCTACTCACTTGCTCTATTTCTTCAATCCTTGCTTTCTCTTAATCTTTCATTGCCTTCTCCCTATTTCACTTTCTGCTTTCTTTTTTGTGTTCTCCCTCTTTTGTCTCATTCTCTCCTTCTTATCTCTAATTCTCATGTTTTACATCATGGCAGAAGGTGAAGCACTCAAATTAGTGGATAACAGGGTAGTAATCTGTCTGAGCACAAATGTATTTGGAGTGGACTAGCTAGAAAGCACTTGGGGCAGGCAGGAGAATGAGTGACAGACAATTTGAGAAACTGTCAGTACAAGTGTCCACCCTGGGTGGGAACCACTTGAGTAAGTAGGTTGGTTGGGAGGTAGGTTGGTTGGGCAGGTAGGTAACCAGATAATTCATTTTAGTAATGTTGGTGCAGGGCTAAATATTGACCAGGACAGTGGGAGAAGTGAAAAATGGCAATTCCAACAACATAGCAGTCCCTCAATGTTGCACTGAAATGCAAGCCTAAATTATGTGCCCAAGTTTCTGGAGTGGAGCTTGAATCTACGACCTTTTGACTTGCGTGGTACACTCCCCACCGTGAACGACTCTTTGTGGGTCAGGATGGATTGTTGATGACCATGGCTGCAAAGGATCCTGGAAGGATTCAAGTGGTCTGAAAATAATTTGATGGGTCATGACAAGCCATTGCAGGAAACATGGCCAGGTTTCCAGAAATATATCGGACAATAGTTGGAGGGCAAATGAAGAGGAGACAACATGCTGCGGTTAACTTGGGCTGTTGCTATTTAGGAGGATTGGAGCCATTTTCAGGAAAAGTTGTGCAACATAGCCAAAGTCAATAATTGAAGCTAAGGGGAAGAATTTGAGATTGAACATTAGGCTCATGATACACAAATAGACCCTGTCAATAAGACATAGTTTAGTGATCTACATCACTATACAGGTGATTCCGTAAGTAGAACTAAGCATGTTATTCTGAATTGTTTAATTTTGTTATGAGTTTCTTATAAATGTTACTTATACCAGTAAATGCCTTGGTCTCCAGAAAGGCTCAAAGTAGTAGCTTAAACCAAAATCACAATTATTGCAGTTAATTGATTTGCTGGCTTCTGCTAAATGCCACTTTGGGATTGATAGCTTTAAAACAAAAATGATTTTATTACTCTGTTGATTGCAGCTCACTGGTTCCTCATTGATGCCTACTGATAAAATCATATTGCATTTAATTTATTTAATCAATTGATTATTTGGTGATTTAACAGATGTGTACTTGTTTCTTCTAATTGCTTTTTTGCCCTGCAGAAGTTGGGTTCTGTAATGTGACATTTTCAAGTGTGATACTCTCAAGCTTGAAACTTTTGAAAGGCATAACGTGAAAGATGCATGCTGGGTGCAAGACATCTAATGTACACACCATGATGTTTGTCAGTTTGTTTCGTTAAGTCCAAGGGATGCAGACTTGAACAGATATGGCAGACAAATGGTTTAGGCATTCATCGCCAGATCCGGCTGTACATCATAAAGCACTATGGGTTCCTACTCTCATCTGCCAAGACTGCCACGATTCCAGGATCAGCCGACCGTGCATGGGTATCCCCAGCTTGTTTTTCCTACTGTAAATCATTGGCTGGGATTTTCCGTGCCCGCAGGCATTGGGTGTGTTCGGTGGCATGAATGGACAATATGGCGAGAAGGCCAAAAATTGGTTTCACAACGTCATTAAATCAGTTTGCGATTGTCCGCTCAGCCTGTCGATGGCGGGCCGCATGCCCCACCGTCCGATGTCGGAAACCTCATTGTAATACATCAGCATATCATTATAAGCCCATCCCACCGGACTCACCCCTGCCAGCGCCCCCTCCCAGGCTGGATTGGCAGGAAAACACGTTGGTACAGAACACGTCTTGACAACTGTGACATGCAGAAGTCGGGACTTAGCGCCAGGGCCTTGCTCACACCACAGACATCTGAGGAGCAGAAGATGCTGGAGCCCAACAGCAATGGGATCCTGGAGGAATATCCATGGCATGCTGGATGGATTCTCATGAACATGGCTCTGCTGTGAAGCAGCTCATGAAAGTTGGAAAGTCACAGTTGACACTCACAACGGGATGCTGGTCAAGGGGGTTAGAGAGGAAGGTCTAGAATCGACTGGGAGAGCAAGAGGTGTTGGCGTGATGAGGTTGGGAGGGTGGAGGGAGTAAGGGGGTAGGAGGAGGTAACAGGGAGAAGTGGGTAACGGGGAAGAAGATGTCAATTAGGCAGGTAGATGTAAGGGAAGGAGTTTGAAGGGGGAAGGGGTATGGAGATGGGAGGGAGTCCAGGAGCAGGAAATAGTGTGGGGAGGAAAGGGAGTCAGAGGGAAGTGAGTCTGGGAGGGAAGCAGGAGGGTGGAGAGGGGAGGGAGTAAGGGTGGAGGAAAGAGTTGGGAAGGGGTTAGAAGTAAGGGTGTCTGAGGGACTAAGCAGGGGTGCAGAGTTGGTTGGGGGGGCGGTGCGAGGACTAAGGGAGGGGGGAAGGGGCCCTGCGGGAGAAAGGGGTCTGGAAGGGGGGGATGTCCAGGTGAACATGCAAGGGAGGGGTCTGATGGGTCCATGACTGCCTGCTGGGCAGTAAACGGTGGGTGGGAGTGGTGTGAGGGAATGGTGAGAATGACCGATGGCAGAATGAGGCAGTAGGTTGGGAAGGTGAGGGTTTGGTGGTATCGGTAGAAGGGATGTTGAGGGTGGTTGGTAGCGATTCGGAGGCAGACATGGACCCTGGGGATTGGGAAGGAGGAGGTCGGGGAGGTGAATGGTTGTGGCTGGCAGGTCACAGAGGGGAGGTGGAATGTGATGCCGGGGGGTGAACTGTGATGGGCGATAGGAAATGGGTGACTGGGGAAAGGAAAAGATGGCTTGAGAAACTAAATCCAGACCGTGCTGTCAAAATTGAAAGTGAAACAACTGTCGTAATAGGCAAGATCAGGCGCTGCATGGGCGGATATGCAGGTCAGCTCAGATGGTCAACTGAAAGCGAACCCCAGCAGGTAGCATTCAAAATGCTCAGGACATTGAGGTGAGTACGATACTTGAAAGATCCACGTGCGTGTGAGAGTGCTTGCATGAGACTCCGAAAGGCCCTGCCACACACACACACTTCTCCCTCCAGAAACACTCATTAGCCAGCTGCTCATTCTGTGTGACAGAGGACGAGGTTGAGGGGTGCACAAGTACAGGAGACCTGGAGGGAGAGGACAGCCTCTGAGATTCCTGAGTGGATGACTCAGGGGTGCCCAGCTGCCACTTCTCCTCCCTTCGGGTGCTCAGGGGCCCCAGCCTGGCTTCTTGAGGGGCAGGAGCACCTGGAGGATGTCGAGGTGTCTCGTTTCCCTCTCCCGTTGCCACTACAGGAACTCACCCATGGCTCCCGCGATGGAGTACTAGTCTGCACACATCTCTGCATTCTGCTCTACCAGGGTCTCCATGGCGTCGCTATCCTCCCCATGGAGATCTCCATACACGCACATGTGGGCACCACTTCATCAGAGAGCAGGCGGACGCACTCCTTCGACTCGTGCCACTCTGCTGAGGGCTCCCAACAGCTCTGCATGATGTTCTCACGCCTTCTGCTGACTCTTCAAGATGAGTTGGAAGGCCAAATCTAGATGTGGACCTCACAGATGCCCGATCCCCAGCTGTCCTCCGAGTGCCGGAGAGCTCGCACGAACCTGCCTCCTGCTGCTGCAGACATATGTCTGAGCGATGACCACCAGATTATGAACCCAAGCCTACTCTGGATCTAGGTTTCACTGAGGTATGTGTCTCAGCACTGGTGCAGGGTCTGGGTAAGCGCTGTGATGGGTCTTCCAGGCTGCTTATTTCCAGCTGTTCAATGGAGGAGGTGTCCTCTTGGCTGGAGGTGAGGACGTGGATGGAGCTGAGGGAATGGCTGGCTGAGGGTGTCGGTCGCTTGGCAGAGCTCCCTGTGAACCAAAGTAGAGATAATTAGTGCACGGCAGCAGAGTCAAAAGCAGGAGAGAGAGCACTCACATTTGCATTTAGAAAGGGATGATGTGGTGATTGGTCCTTACGAGGGTGTTTGCCATCGACCTCATTGTCACCACAGTGTACTCACCAGTCAGTGTGATGGCACACTCCTCAAAGTGAGTGAGGGGCCTAATATGGGCCACTCTACCCCTGGTCTGGGACCTCCCCCTGCTTATGTGAGCAGGCTTCTCCTGCATGAAAACAGATGGAGAGAATGTGAGAAGGACACATGGTACTGTGTGGAGTGTTTGTGTAGTGAATGGAGCCATGGACAGGATGAGGACATGAGTTCGAGAGGGTATGAGCCTCATGGAGATGTGAGAGTGTGTATGAGAGTTAGTGGTGTTGTCCCTTAAGGTGTGAGATCCTTGTGGATGTGTGATGGGTTTGCGAGTGAGAGAGTTGAGAGTGATGAGAAAAGTAAATTGCTTTGGTGGAACAGATGAGACCATTCATCCTGTAGCGGCACTGGGTGGATGTCTACTTTTGCAGGCATTGGCGCTGACCACCGCTGTCACCGCCTCCCAAGCCGGATTAGTGAGGTTCCTACCCATCCTGCGGCTAGAGCGGAGTTAGAGGACATCACGGCGGGCCTCCACTGTGTCCAAAAGGCACTCGAGGGACGCATCATTGAACTTGGGAGCTGCAGTCTTTTTGCCTTTCAGGGCCATGCCTTCTTTGCAGCAGTCATGAGCTAGAAGCACCGAGAACGTGCGCACGGCTGGACTTTAAATATGGCACCCGGCGTGATGAAGTGGCGAGGGGATGGTGTGGTGGGCGGCTGAGAGCCTACCCACCATGAAAATGGCGTGTTTCCCAGGAATGCATAATTAATGTGACGGGTTTTGGAGGATATGGCATGAAAACCCACCATTGTGGCTCAGTGCAAACCTTGTCTGATTCCGTCCGTCATCTTCAACCTCTCTCTCCTGCTTCCTCCATCAACAAGTGCAAGCAGCTTATGGACTTCTTTACCACTAAGATTGAGTTCATTTAATCAGCTGACTCTGCCACTTCCCTTCCTTCCCTCCCCAACTTATCAGGCTAAACTCAGTTTGAGTTCCCCCCTGTGCTAACCCCGAATTTGCATCTTTCTGTAGTTTCTCTCCTATCTCCCCTGATTTCCTCTTTGAGTTCATCTTGCCCATAGATCCACTTGGTGCTTTCTTGACCCTATTCCTACTGCTGCTGACCACTGAACTTCGCTTCCTTCATCCTGTGTTAGCTGATATTGTTAAATGTTCTCTCTCTTCGGGTATTGTCCCCTTCTATAAGACCATAAGACGTTGGAGCAGAAGAAGGCCATTGGCACATCGAGTCTGCTCCATCATCCAATGAGATCATGGCTGATCTAATAATCCTCAACTCCACTTTCCTGCTTTTTCCCCATAACCCTTGATTCCCTTACTGATTAAAAACCTATCTATCTCTGCCTTGAATATACTTAACGACACAGCTTCTAAAGCCCTCTGTGATAAAGAATTCCACAGATTAACTACCCTCAGAGAAGAAATTCCTCCTCATCTCTGTTTTAAATGGGCGACTCCTTACTTTGAGATTATGCCCTTTAGTCCTAGACTCTCCTCTTTGTTAAATCTGCCGTCATTACTCTTCTCCTCAAAAGGAACCAACCCTTGACCTGCCTGTCCTGGCAAACTATCGCCCCATCTCCAACTTCAAGTCCTTGAACATGTTGCCTCTCAAATTTGCTTCCATCTTTCTTGAAGCTCCATTTTTGAATTCATTCAATTAAATTTATGCCCTAGTCTACATCAAATTACCCGAGATAGGCAAAGTATCTCATAAATTTGAACAACAGATTAAGCAATCAGTTTCATATTGCTACTTTGCAGTGTCGACATGAGTGGCATTTTCCGTTAATAGAATTCTGCTGTCAATCCATAAAGACATTCTGCCTACAACACAATTGAGCAACATTGTGTATGAATTTCAGTGCTGGTGCAATGCTAGGTATGTAGGTTTTATGTCTCAACAACTGGTTGATTGAACCAAACAACATGTTCCTCCACAACAAAAACAGAATTACCTGGAAAAACTCAGCAGGTCTGGCAGCATCGGCGGAGAAGAATAAAGTTGACGTTTCGAGTCCTCATGACCCTTCAACAGAACTGAGTAAAATTAGGAGAGGGGTGAAATATAAGCTGGTTTAAGGTGGTGTGGGGTGGGGGGGGAGAAGTGGAGGGGTGGCGGGGGGGGTGGTTGTAGGGACAAGCAAGCAGTGATAGGAGCAGATAATCAAAAGATGTCACAGACAAAAGAACAAAGAGGTGTTGAAGGTTGATATTATCTAAGAGAATGTGCTAATTAAGAATGGATGGCAGGGGACACAAGGTACAGCTCTAGTGGGGGTGGGGTGAAATAAGACTAACAGGGCATAAAAGGTATAAATTTAAAAATAATGGAAATAGGTGGGAAAAGAAAAATTATATAAATTACTGGAAAAAACAAAAGGGAGGGAGAAGAAATGGAAAGGGGGTGGGGATGGAGGAGGGATTTCAAGATCTAAAGTTGTTGAATTCAATATTCAGTCCAGAAGGCTGTAAAGTGCCTAGTCGGAAGATGAGGTGCTGTTCCTCCAGTTTGCGTTGAGCTTCACTGGAACAATGCAGCAAGCCAAGGACAGACATGTGGGCAAGAGAGCAGGGTGGAGTGTTAAAATGGCAAGCGACAGGGAGGTTTGGGTCATTCTTGCGGACAGACCGCAGGTGTTCTGCAAAGCGGTTGCCCAGTTTGCGTTTGGTCTCTCCAGTGTAGAGGAGACCGCATTGGGAGCAACGAATGCAGTAGACTAAGTTGGGGGAAATGCAAGTGAAATGCTGCTTCACTTGAAAGGAGTGTTTGGGCCCTTGGATGGTGAGGAGAGAGGAAGTGAAGGGGCAGGCGTTGCATCTTTTGCGTATGCATGAGGAGGTGCCGTAGGTGGGGGTTGAGGAGTAGGGGGTGATGGAGGAGTGGACCAGGGTGTCCCGGAGGGAACGATCCCTACGGAATGCCACCAGCGGGGGTGAAGGGAAGATGTGTTTGGTGGTGGCATCATTCTGGAGTTGGCGGAAATGGCGGAGGATGATCCTTTGAATGCGGAGGCTGGTGGGGTGATAAGTGAGGGCAAGGGGGACCCTATCATGTTTCTGGGAGGGAGGAGAAGGCGTGAGGGCGGATGCGCGGGAGTTGCTTGTCCCTACAACCCCCCCCCCACCTTAAAGCAGCTTATATTTCACCCCTCTCCTAATTTTACTCAGTTCTGTTGAAGGATCACGAGGACTCGAAACGTCAACTTTATTCTTCTCTGCCGATGCTGCCAGACATGCTGAGTTTTTCCAGGTAATTCTGTTTTTGTTTTGGACTTCCAGCATCGGCAGTTTTTTGTTTTTATAACATGTTCCTCCAATTGTTTGTAATAGCCAGAGTAAAGACTGTATGCAACCAGCCTGCGCTTGCAAAACCTAAGACAAAATGTATACTGTTAGATGTGATTCCATGATCAGCACTTGCTGAACAATCCTGAGTGTGTTAATAGCTACAATAACAGTCAATTTAAGATAATCAGTTGAGCTTGTAAGGTGGCTCATTCACGCTTGCTAGAAGTGACATACATTCATATGCTGGGGCCCGTTCTCTGCAAATGTAAGTTCAAGCCCTTGCACAGTTTTTTTGAATTACCCAGAAGCAAAGGGAGCCTTTGGTTCCCTGTTGCATTCTCAATGATAATGCTTTGGTTACAAGTCTACTCTGGCCCAATCAGCACCCCTTTTCTCCTGCAGCATAAATTGCTATGATCGTTTGAAATTTGGCATTCTTGCATTTGTCCTAATGAGTGCAAGGCAAAAAGCTTCGGCAACATGTCTTTCTTTTCAGCAATATTTATACTTAACTATTCGAACATGTTCCTGGCCAGCTTCCTGAAAATCTACCCTCCGTAAACTTGAGTTCACCTAAAATTCTGTACAAACTCATACCAAGCCCTGTTCAAATATCACCCTTATGCTCACTGACTTACATTGGCTCCTGGTTAAGCAATATCTTGATTTTAAAATTCTCATCCTTGTTTTCAAATCTCTTCATCATCTTGCCCCTCACTATCTTTCTAATTTCCCCCAACCCCTCAACCTTCCGAGATATCTACACCACTCTAATTCTGGCATCTTGAGCTTCCCTGATTTTAGTTGCTTCACCATTAGTGGCGTGCTTTCGGCTGCCAGGCCCTAAGCTTTGGAATTCCCTGTATAAAACTCTCTACCTTGCTACCTCTCTACCTCCCTTTCTTCCTTTAGGGTGCTGCTTAAAATGTACTTCTTTCACCAAGCTTTTGGCCATGTGTGCTAATATACTTTGTGCAAATTTCTTTCATTTTTTGATTTGATCCGTTAATGCCGCTATATTGCTTCAATAGACGACCTCATCATAAACAGTACCTGTTTGAAACACGTCTGCACTATAAACTCACTTAAGCAGAAGCGGTTTGGCAACACAATTAATGATGCCACTAAACATGTAACAAATCTCTCTGACCATGTACTCTCAGAAAGTCAGGAGTTTGTTCTTGCGCATGGTTTCAATTTTGGTGTGCCTTCATCCAAAATCAAACGAGAAGAGGTATTTGCTAGCTCAAACTCCTCTACTCCCAACTATCCTGCCACTAGCCACTGAAGATGCTGAATCCTTGAAAGCACGCCTAGCTGCTCTAGCGCGCATGTATATTGCAAGATTCTGAATGACCTGTTCCGACTTTCACATTCAATGCGAATGTCTTGCAGCGTTGCGAGGCCTTAAGACCAACCCGGACATATACATCAGTAAACCTGACCAAGGGATGGACATAGTCATCCTTAACAAGTGTGACTATATCAACAAAATGCATGTGTTCTTAATGACACGTCCAAATTTGTATCCATTGGACCTGCTGCTCAACATGCCTGGACAGCCTTGCTCGAAAGTAAGCTAAAAAGCACTTGCTCGACTTGTGTAAGAGCAATGAGCTACCGCGTGATATATATGACAGGGTTCACCTTCACAGTTCGCCAGGGCCGTGTATGTGTGGGCTGTCCAAGACATATATAAGTGATGTCCCTCTATACCCCATCTTATCTATGACTGGTTCTGCACAACATGAATTGGTCAAATGGCGCAGTGAATTGTTACAACCAGTTTTGACCAAGTTTTCCACATAGATGGTGAAGGAATCCTTCACATTTGCGAAGGTCATACAGGACTTGCATATCGATAGCAATGCTGTGTCCATGTGTTCATTTGACATTGCTAGCCTATTCACCAATGTTTTACTTAAAGAAGCCACGCATATTTGTGGCGCACCACTATAACGTGGCAATCTAGACCCGCCACCATTGCGTGAATCAATATTCATTGAACTTATCAACTCGGCAACTCACGCAGTTGAGTTCAGTTTTAATGACACCACGTATGCCAAAAAAGACAGTGTTGTCGTGGGATCCCCTCTAGGCCGAGCTCTCTCAAACATCTGTGTTGGGTTCCATGAGAAACGTGTGTTCGATGGAATGACACCGAACTTCTTACCACTCGCATATTTCTGATATGTGGATGACACTTTTGCTATATTTAAATCTGCAGCTGCCTGTAACAATTTCCTTACATGTCTTAGTGGGCTCCATCCTGAGCTCAAATTCATCTATGAAATGGAGCAGTCAAATGAGCTCCACTTCCTTGACGTACTAGTTGAGAAATCTGCCAGGGTTTCTCTACTATGGTCTACCGCAAGCCTACCTTCACTGGTCTATGTGTTGCGATTCTTACAGTTCCACACGCAAAAACATTGGTCTTATTGACAACCATGTAAATAGGGCCCGAGCCATTTGTTCACCATTTGCTACATAATCCTCAGTGTGCTAAGAATTACACGGACAACCAATTTAAAATTCTCAGTTGGGCTCAGTGTGGTGCATTTGTGTGTACTGGAAGCTACATATATTAATACACAGGGCCCTGTTCTTTGCAGACAGAAAGAACATGTACATATATTGTCCCTGTTCCAAAATAAGTGACAGCCATTCGCTGACTCATTCCTTAGGGCAATGCTTTAACCAATCAGGGTAAAGCTGCTGGTTTAAATTTCAAACAATGCTTGGCAGTTAACTGTCAGTCACCATCACTGTTGCATTCTCCACGGCAATGCCACTTGCTAACCAATCAGCACTGTCTTCACATACAGTATAAATTGATGTCTTCCCCTTGTATTGGTGTTCTTGCACGTGTCCTGATGAGTGCAAGACAAAAAGCTTAGACATGTCTCTTTTTTTAGCAATAATATGTATTTATGTGGCTCAGTCTCAAATTTTGTTTTATAATGCACCTTAAAATGTTTTATTACATTGAGGGCTTTAAATAAATACAAGATGTTATTTACATATCAGCAGGCTGCAACTATATGTTTTCACCTATATGCAGCCTACCCTGTTTCGAAGACTGCATATGATAGGCCATGTCACCTCTTGTTTAGTGGCAGTGACATTGTCAGTCACTATTGCTAAATGAAAGGTAAGGTGGAAAAAGGAATGATCAAGTTAATTAGGGGACCAATTCCATAATAATTTAAATGTAAATAAAAATAAAATATACCCTGAAAAAATATGACTTCACAAATCTTCCATAACTTGGTGTGCTCCAATCAGGATGATGAATTCTGCATTTGAACTTCTCCATGGTTGGGATAGGTTCTTAGGCAATGAAATTCTACAAGCAGAAGCAAGTGAGAGAGGCCCTATTGTGGCTATTCTTTGCTTATGTTTTGGATTGGTGCGGAATATTGGATTCTTGATGTAATCATGGAACTGGCATTTCTTGTGCTGCTGTAATCATTACCCGATTAATGCAGCACCTAGACATATTTTTGTTGAAATTGTGCAGTTATACAAAGACACTATTTCATGCCACATCACAACGCTAACAAACCATAATCAGTATTGTATGTAAATTCTCAATAAATCTCTACACAAATAACTCAGATTTAAGCCACAGTAAAAAAAAAGGAAGGATAATCTCAGAATAAAGCAATTGCCTAGTCATCAAAGAGAAGCATATCAGCTGATTGGAATATTCATTCATCCGCCAAACCTGCTTAGTTAGGCACAAAGCTCACATTCAAAATACATATCTCCTCCAATATATGGAGGAGATAAGCTTCATCAGAAGTTAGAATGATGTAAACAGGAAGGCCGAAGGAAAAGATTGCCTGATTTAAAGAACTAAAAATGGAATATACTGCATTAGAAACTCTGGTGAAGGCTTGGCAATCCAAGTTGTTGAACCAACTTCTCTCTTTATAAATGTTGACAGATCTCTTGTATTTTTACAGCATTTACTGCTTTCCGCATTTCCAGAACTTGCATTTTTAAAATTTCTGCCAAATTAGTGAGTAACCACCCCTTGGCAACTATTAATAAGAATAAGAAGGCCCCAGAGGTCATCAGACAGGAGTATTTTATTAACCCATCTTAAAATAATTTAGAATTAGACAGTTCACCATGTAAAATTTGAGACAAAGAGCTTGAAAATAAAATCCAGTGCAGCTGGCAGCCAATTTAAAGGCAAGTATATAGTTGTGATGTCAAGGAAACAAAATTATTTTATTAAAATATGCAGATCACGCAGCAGTGTGGTCAAGTAGCCAGTTCCATAAAACATAGATAAGAGTAATCTGTGTATCTGCTGAACTTTTGCAAATATTAAAGGATTTACCCTTTAGGAGTATCATCTGTGATTGTCTCCTCTATTTTGTATTGAAGGAGTAAAGGTGTAATTGAGCCTCTACACAGATCTCACCTGTTCTCTATGGCCATAGCCTTAGCAATGAAGAACATTACTTGTGCAATCCTGTGCAATACAACTAACTAGGAGACATCTGGTTTTCTTTATTTCTAAAATGAGAGTTCCCTTTGGGCTGGTTTCTCCTGTCTTATAAAGAAAAGGATTTGACAGTCTGAAAAATGTAACTGTTTTGAAAAAATGTTCTGAAGAAAGGTCTAGTTCCATTGTTGAAGCATTGCACCACACTTATGTACAATTTTTGTTGCCATCTGGAAACATTTCAATAGGAGTTGAAAGAAGAATATATTGATTTTTATTCCATCTGTGTGGTTTGATGAGAATAAGTGCAAGAAGAAGCTAAAATTACTGTTATCTTAAATAGCAGTGCATGTTTAACTGCTTGTTAGTTACCAATGTGGTCATATTAATTTTACAGGTTAAAGGAATTCACCTGTAACAAGAAAAGGAAGATATTATAGGTATATAATATATATATATATATATAGGTAGAGCCTCTATTTTTCAATGGGACTAAACCCCACTGAAAACATAGTGGGATGGGACTTCTTCCAACCTAATCACATGAGCACTGACCCCAATGACTGAGCATCCAACATCGTAAAAGCCTCTTACTGTGTTGTGGGCTTGCCCCTTTGGGGGCAAAAATAATGTTACAGCAGAATATAAATGTGTAAGTGCAGCTTAAAAGAGCCAAGTACACTGAAAACTGACTTGGGAACAGAGACTGAAGATTTGTAGCAGGAAAGTGTTTTCGTTGTGAAGGAGAACACAGAACCCCAGGGTTCTCAAAGGCATCAGTGAAAGTGCTGTTGGACCAATTGATTAGCAGAAGGAATCCTTGCCTGGGACAAAGTAGAATATTCCCAAATAGTTCTACTCAGATCCAGTGGAAAATGAAGGGCAGGGATTGACTGCAAACACCACCATCCTTTAAGTGGTAACTCTGCGCATGATAATCCTACCACAAAATATTTTAAAACTTTACCACGTTAGACATGGTAAGAGTATTAATCAAAGCTTTAAGAATGCACTGTAACATGCATTTACAACTACAAAAAAATGTAAACAAGACAACATGTAACCATTAGCCCAGGATTTTATCATAGTCTTCTATACAGATGCTAGGAGCAATAAGGATAAATTGACAGTAGCAGCATATAACTGTAGCTGAAAACCCTGAACTGATGCTCCTCACAATAATGTGGCTTGGCTTTGAGGTTGGATCTGATTTAATATTCCACAATGTATATTGCTTAGAAAGGATAAGATCGGTAGGAGGGTGCGGTTGGCACCTTTGCTAGGAAGTATATAAAAGAGGTAATACTACAAGTGGAGAAAATAACGGGAGTGAATCAGCAAAAACAAGGGCTTTCTTGGTCTGCTAAAGACCACCAAACAGAGAAATAAAATGATTTTCAGCTGTGTAATCAAATCAGTAACATAGCCAATGAAAAGAAGGTAGTACTGATGGCAATTTCAATTATCAACTTGTAAGGTGGACAGATGAGTGGCAGGCACAAGAAATGGAAACCCCACCCATGCCCCCACGGGACTTTTATTGATGCAGTCATTGATTGCTCCTTAATTCAGCATATGAGGACTAGCGTAAGAGAGGATAATATTGTGGATTTAGCATAATCATGAACTACAGCTGATGTGTGCCCTAGAGGTAAGGGAAGCACACTGCTAATTTGGACCATTTCATTGTAAGATTCAAAATATGGGGCTGCATAAAGTTTAGGGATTATATTAAGCTGGTGGCACTTATTTTTTTTAAAAAGCTCACTACCGAAGTGAAAAAGACATAGTAAATGGGGGAGGGAACTGGTTAGAAATTTGGAACACAAAATATTATTTTGTTTAAATGGGTATTTCAAAAAGCTATGAAATGTCGTATATCCCTATGAAGATAAAAAGATTATGGGTCGAATCTTTTGTGGAGTGGCAATCACCGTCGGATTTCTACTCCACTCCTATTTTCACACCTTGGACTGGAGGTCCACGTTTCTCGCCTGGGCTTCTGACCTCGACATGCTGAGAAATGTGGACTGTAGCTGCTCCTGGATTCCTTCAGCATAGTGTAGGAGTGTCAGAGGATATGAAGCCATGGCCCCTTTTTATGACACAACTAATAGTCGGGGGTGGGGGGGCATCAGCTGTTGGGTGGATGGTTGAGGGTTCAGGTGTTCGGGTGCGTTGGGTGTTTGAGGTTAGGCGAGAGGTCGGTTATAGTCCGAGGAATGGGGGTAGAGTCAGGTGATCAGTGGGGGTGGTCAGGTGGTTGGGGTGGGGTCGGATAGTTGGGAGGGTGATCGGGAGAATAGTCAGGGGTGGTGGGGGCTTTTTGATGGTGAGGGGTTGTCGAGGGTTTAGGGGGGTAGTTGAGGGATGGTCGGGGGTGGAGGTTAGTCAGGGATGGAGGTGTAGACCTGTGATCAGTGGGGGGGATTGGGAGGGTTGGTGGGGATGGTTGTGAGGTGGTGGAGGGTCAGTAGTAAAGTTACCCAGGAGTTAATGCTTCTAACTTTTCCTGGGCAACTATTCCTCTGTGAGTCGGAACCTTCAGGAGTCTCCGACTTTTTAAATCAGAATTTTGGATGGCTCCAGTGCAGGCCAATTGCCCAGTGGAAGTTGAAACTTCCCGGGCAATTCCAAGGATCCCCCAGCGCATCTTCCAGGGTACCTCCGGGATACAACCCTCCAGGAAACAGAAGGTCTGGATCATTATAATGAGGAAAATCCATAATGATGTTATGGAGAGTTAGTTTGGCAACTCAAACTCAAACAGGCATTTCAACACTTACAAAATTTGTCATAGAGTGGGATTTTCCGGGCCCACCCGCCACTGGATTGGCCAGTCCCACCGAAAGTCAATGGACTTTGGCTGGGCCACCGCAACCCCTGCAGCAGGCCCTGCTGTGGCAGGGCTGGAAACTCCTGGCCATAATCTTTCAAAGGAATAAAAAGTTGGAACCAAAAAAAAAACAGTGAGCTGAAATTAATCTGAAGAGGAAAATAGTCAATAGGAAAACATTATTTTCTTTTTGGGGTTCAGAGATTGGTTAGAGAACAAAAAGCATTGCGGGATAACTTTGGCAGAATTAGAAATGATAATTGCAAGGCAGATGAGCTAAACAGACACTTAGCATCTGTTTTGAACTGAGAAGTCTAACTAGCAGATAAAAATTGAACTGAAATTGGTTGGTTGCTTGTATGTTTCAAGAAACAGTGCAAGCTAAATTGTAAGGACTTAAGGCGGAAAAAACACCATTATTAATTAATTTATTCTCAAGCATTGAAGGAATTGGCAGAGATCGTGAGTGAATCTCTAATAAATATTTTTCACAGCTTACTGATGGGAAATGTTTGATGATTGGAGGGAGGCTATTGTAGTGTTCATATTTAAATACAACTGAAGTTATAACTGAGAACGATACACTTGTATGTTGAAGCTCTGTGGTGACGAAGCTGATAATGGTCATTTAGAAAGCTCAGGCCTGATTCGGGCATCCAACATGGCCTTAAAAAACAGGATGCATTTGACAAAACTGATCCAGTTTGGCAGTGAATCCATGCGATCTACGGGATGACATCTGTTTAGGTTTCCAAAATCGATTGATAGGATTCCTTATGAGAGGTTACAACCATAGAAAAGTTACAGCACAGAAGGAGGCCATTCAGCCCATCTTGTCCATACCAGCCCGAGGACACCCAGGTGCCCTGTCTGATCCCACCTTCCTGCACCCGGCCCATAGCCCTGCAGCTTACAGCACTTAAGGTGCAGATCCAGGTACTTTTTTAAAGAGTTTAGAGTTTCTGCCTCTATCACAAATTTGGGCAGCGAATTCCAGACGCCCACTAGTGTGAAAAAAAAAGTTCTTCCTCATGTCCCCCCTTCTGCCACTTATCTTGAATCTATGTCCCCTGGTTCTAGAATTCTCCACCAAGGGAAACAATTTTATCCTGTCCACTCCACCTATTCCCCTCATAATTTTGTACACCTCAATCAAGTCACCTCTCAGCCTTCTTTGTTCTAAGGAAAATAACCCCAAGCTATCCAATTTCTCCTCGTAGCTACACTTTTCTAACCCTGGCAACATTCTTGTAAACCTCCTCTGCACTCTCTCTAGAGCTATTAAGTCCTTCCTGTAATGTGGTGACCAGAACTGCACACAGTACTCCAGTTTTGGCCTCACCAGTGTTTTATACAATTCCAACATTATATCCTTACTTTTATATTCTATACTTCTGCTAATGAAGGAGAGCATTCCATATGCCTTCTTTAAAACCTTGTCTACTTGAACTGCTGCCTTCAGGGACCTGTGTACTTGTATGCCAAGATCTCTCACTTCATCTATCCCTCTTAGTATATTCCCATTTACTGTGTAATCCCAGTAACTCTTTGACCTCCCTAAATGTATGACCTCACACTTCTCTATGTTAAAATCCATCTGCCACTTTACCGCCCACTCCACCAACCCATCTATATTGTTTTGGAGATTATGGCTATCCTCTACACTATCCACTACTTGGCCAATCTTTGTATCATCTGCAAATTTCCCAATCGTGCCCCCCACGTTCACGTCCAAATCGTTAATATATAACACAAACAACAAGGGTCCCAACACCGAGCCCTGTGGAACACCACTTGAGACAACTTTCCATTCGCAAGGGCATCCATCGACCATTACCCTTTGTTTCCTGTTACAAAGCCAACCCTTTATCCAGTTTACTACATTACCCTGAATCCCATGGGTTTTTACTTTCCTGACCAATCTGCCATGTGGGACCTTGTCAAATGCCTTGCTAAAATCCATGTACACAACATCCACTGCACTACCTTCATCAACCCTTCTTGTCACTTCTTCAAAGAATTCAATCAAATTTGTGAGGCAAGACCTTCCTTTAACAAATCCATGCTGACCATCCCTGACTAGTCCATGCCTTTCCACATCACAGTTAATCCTATCTCTCAGGATTGATTCTACTAATTTGCTCACCACCAATGTAAGATTAACTGGCCTATAATTGTTTGGCATTTCCTTTGATCCCTTTTTAAACAATTGAACGACGTTTGCATTTCTGCAGTCCTCTGGTACCCCCCCTGTTTCTCGTGAAGATTGGAAAATCATCCTCAGAGCACCTGCTATCTCCTCCCTGACTTCCTTCAGCAGCCTTGGAAACAATCCATCTGGCCCTGGTGACTTATCAACTTTCAAAGATTTCAAACCTTCGAGTACTTCCTCTCTCTTTATGACTATCCCGTCCAATATCTCACAGTGTTCCTCCTGGACTACTATATCTACATCCCCCCTTTCCTTTGTAAACATGGAGACAAAATATTTATTCAAAACCCTTCCCACAGCCTCTGTACCTACACACAAGTTTCCATCTTCATCTCTGATAGGTCCCACTTTTTCCTTAACTAACCTTTTAGCATTAATGTATTGGTAAAACATTGTTGGGTTATCTTTAACTTTACTTGCTAATCTTTTTTCATGCCCTCTCTTTGATTTCCTTTTTTACTTCGACCCTGCACTTCGTATATTCGTCTAGGCTATCTGCAGTGCTTAGTTCTTCGTGCCTATCGTACGCTTTCTTTTTCTGTTTGATCTTCCCCTGTATTCCTCTAGACAACCGGGGGGTCTAAATTTGGCAGTACCACTCTTATTTTTGTATTAGGTTGTATTAGTATTAAACGACATGATATGAAAGTGAATTGGCAAAGATGATTGCAAATTTGCAAAAGGACTTAAGCAAAGGATGGTTTTAAATGTGGCATCTTTCCATTGGGGATCAGTCACTTGTTGGGTGCAAAGGACTCAATTTTAGATTCCCTTGTGATCATTATGTTTATTAGTTAAATGGACCAAAGAATAGAAAGTATTGTTTTTAACTTTATAGGTTACGCTAATCTGTGTAGCAGAGTTAGATTGTTAGAAAAAGATTACAACTGGATTTGGATAGATTCTGGAAGAAGCTCCGAAGATTAGCAATTTCAATATGATTAAGTTTGCAGTTATGGACACAGGTGAACAGAATTGGGGTTAAAGGTGACAGCAAGGGAGAGAGCCTTGGCAATGATCATTGTCAGCTTCTTAAAGGTTTAAGTGCAGTTGTCAGGCCAAAGTGAAAAGAGTCCTGAGTTTTGTTGCTTTTTCTATTAACTACAAACTATGGGTGCAATGATCGGGTTATATAAGGCTATAGACCTTAACTGGAATTTTGTATCAGATTTGGTCTCTTCTATTTTTATGTATCAAGCGGCTATGATCTGAAATGCACTGCCTGAGAGTGTGGCAGATTCAGTCATGGCTTTCAAAAGAGAATTGGATCATTCTAAGAGAAAAAAATTTCAGGGCTATACGATAAAGGCAGAAGAGTGGTACTAGGTGTATTGCTCTTGCTGAGAGCTGGCACAGACTTAACAGGCCAAATAGCTTTCTTCTGGCTGTTACTATTTTATGATTCTATGCTTCCACCCCCATCCGTGCACACGCGTGCACACGAAGAAGGACATTGTGGCTTTAGAGAAGGGCTGTGAATGTCTAAGTTTATTGAGCTATGAAGGTAGGTTTCATCCTTTGGGTCTGGAATCACAGGAGAGATAGAAACTTTGGAGGGGATTGGTTTAGGTATTTAAAATTGTCAAGGGCGTCAATCATGTACAAGTGAATATTTTTGAGGTGTTTGGATTACATAGAACTCAGGGGCCGCCTATTTAAGATGAGAAAGCAGGGAATGAGGGTAGATGTTGAAAAGTTTTATTTTTCTCAGAGGCTTGTCAAGCTGTGAACTCTGGAGATGGTTGTGAGGACTGACTTCTTGCAGCCCTTCAACAAGGTATTAGACATGTTTTTGGCAGAGGGAAGGTAAAAAGATTTTCCTAACAATTAATGTAAGCATAAGTAAAAAAACTCCAGCAATTGTGTTACAAGACAAAGCACCATTACTGTTATAAAACATCACATTATTCTGTTTATCTGTGAGAAATACCACAAGACATCTATGATCAGAAGTACAATTTTCAGCTTGTCGGTTTTCAAAATTAGCAAGTGGCGAGAGAAAGCTACTTTTGAAGTTTAGTGTAAAGTTTTAACTTGTTTAATTGTTGAGACAATTAGTTACTGATTAACCATGATATAAGTTTGCTTTCCTTACTGAGGACATGAGAAATTAAAAGTTATCAATGGTATATTTAAAATAATAGCAATTGTGTGCTTTTTTTTCCTTCTATGCAAATAATTAACTTTTTGACTAGTAAGTTGAAAATGATAATAGAACAAATGATTAAGTAAAATCCACTATACATTATTAGATTTTAATTCTGAACGATGTGATTTTTCCCTTAAGACAATTCTTAATTCTAAGGAACAAAATTTCTATCGAACATTGTACAGTTGTCCTTGAAATAAAGTTTTTGGCATTTTCACTCACTATGGGGAGAATTTTCTGGTCAGCGAGCGAGGACGGGGCTTGCTCGCTGACACGTAAATTGACGCTTGGTGACATTGGGCAGGTGTCCCGACATCACCGTGCGTCATTTAGATTTTCAGTTCGGCGCGCGCAGCCAATTCGGCTGTGCGCCCACCGAACTGTCAAAGGCCTATTAAGGCCTGTCTACAACTAATTAAATCAATTCAATGAGCTGCTCGTCCAACCTTAAGGTTGGCGGGCAGGCGAAGAGCCCAGGTGGCTTTCACATTTTTCATGGAACCCTCATCCACAGGCGGGATGAGGTTTCATTAAATGTTTATAAATTAAATAAATTTTTAAATTAATGTTCCTTGACATGTCCTAGCTCATGTGACGCTGTCACATGAGGGGACATGTCTTAAAATATTTCCAATTCTTTATTTAAATGTTTGAACCTTAAACAAATCTCCCTGAGGCACCTCTGTGCCTCAGGGAGATTTCTGTGCTCTTTCGTGCGCATGCCCGGACTCAGGGAATCCCCTCCTGCCCACACAGGGAGTGCTCAGCATAAAGTGGCGGCGCGCACTTGATCAGGGGCGCCAATCAGGTTCGCGCTCATTCCCACCCGCCCCCGTATAACCCCCCCGATGGGGGGAAAATTCAGCCCTTTGAATTCATTTAGGTGGACTGAAACAGACAGAATATCAATTAATTATTTAAAAAATCGAGGTAAAACCAAATGCAGTAAATTAGTAACATGTAGGACAGTAACCTTGCATAGATCTGAGAAGTTTAAAGCCTGATAAATGAACACCAATTTGGATTTTTCTACATTACAAATGACAACAAACACATTACTAAAGACTTGTTGCAAGAGTCCAGAACTGGAAAATATTATAGGTTCTTGATTGAGAAGTGACTGTTTGTACTGTGCTTTTTATGTTTTTGTTTTCTCTTTTCAAACAGGGAACAAAGTATGTCATCCTTAAACCTGCTTGGGATGGTGCATTTGGAGCCAAGGAAAATTCATTGTCAGCTTTTGTAGATGATTCAAAAGGATCTTTTGATGCCAACTTCCCTGACAAAAATCCAGCAAACGTACTGGAGTGGTGGTTTTTGGACCCATCAGCTCAAGTAGTAACAGAGGGAGCACTGCTTGAAGATGAAAAGATGACAGAAGTAGCTTCACACTAGCCAGTGTGATCACACAAGCAGATGAGGTATGTGATAGACAATATCTTATGTAAAATTCACTGTTATCTGGTTATTTGTATGCAAGGCACTAGTCAAAGTACTAAGCAGTTGTTACTTCTCTCACTTCGGTTTTATGTGCCTTTTTTTTTAAATTTTACAGTGGCACATTTATAAAACATATGCCTTTCTGTGTTATCTTTTTTAATTGTATCTTGTGATTAAGACAGTTAAAAATACAAGCAAATTTGCTATGTTTGTCCCAAATTTTCTTGTGGGTTCTTCCAGGAAGTGACCCAGTTCCCAATTTCAACATTTCCTCCTTTACCTGCTAAGGAGCCTGCCATTTGCATGGCCAATTCCCTACACTTAACTTAAAAAGATTGGATTTGCCTCCCTGGGGGAGAGGCTTGGTGGATGCTGGGATATAAGAGCAGGCTGGACAAATCCCACTTGGAATGGCAAGCAGGCGCTAGATTTTCTGAATGTATAGGGTAGCTATGTGGTGTTTTAAGGATCGACTGGCCCAATGTTAGGTGTCCTGCTGTGCCCATAAACTATTGAGATAGTGCTGGAGATCATAATGCCAGCATAACCACTGGATTGCAGCCTGCAATTTTTTTTAGCTAAAATACTTTTCTTTCTATTCTTCAATCATTTTGGTATATTGGTATTCACACTGAAGAGTGAGAAGTAACAACTGTGCAGTACATTGACTAGTGCCTTGCATATAAATATTCAGATAACAGCACTGTAGCAAAAAACACAGGTAATTCTTCTCATGTAATGCTTAATTTAATACAGATGCATGTCTTTGTGCTCTGTGCCAGGATAGTATAAAGAGTGGCTATTAAGTATTGAGATTCAAATAATGAATATGATGAAAATTTTTACATTCCTCTGAAGACTGTGGCCTAGATTTTATTCTCAGCGTTGAAGGAACTGCTTTTGCCCTTTACTTTGCGTATAGTTGCGTATAATTGCCCAGAAACTTTTAGTAGATCTATCAACAGGGATTTCCATTAGCCCAGCATCTGTTTCAGTGCAGTGCCCTTTACTGGGTGATCTGTGGTACCTGTGAACACTGCAAGCAATAAGAAGGCCCTTGGACCAATCAAATTGAAATATTCTCACTGAGTCATGCACTGAAAACCAGGAAGTAAAAAATAGGCAGGAAATAAAAATTACATTTGAATTATATTTTACTTCTTGGACCTGATTTAAGAAATGCAAATGGTATTAGGGAGAGATATAATAAACATACAGAAAAATTGAAAATGTATCTATTTTTAAAATCTGCAACATTATTTTTTCTCAGGGAATGAGACTCTATACTTGTAAAATGAATTCTTCAGGTCCTGGAAGGTTATTCAGCAATAGTTATCACCTATTCCATTAAAAATTCTCTTACTCCTAAATACTACACCAGGCCTAGCATTTTCAGCTGCCTTCAGTGTAGAACTAGTGGGTAAGTACCCTAAGTTTATGCCATTACCATGATTTCAGTGCTGAGTCTATTGATAGGACCGCATCAATGCACCCTGTGGAGAAGCAGGGTATCTCAGACAGCAACATCTGGTTTTCCACACTTAATTGGGCATGTGTGGCCGCCAGAAGTTGTTGTCAGATTTACCCTGTAATAACAGTGAGCGTTGACACCCTCACTGTTATCATTACAGCAAAAGCTGGACTATTCATTTTGTTTTGACTAATTTCCAGTATGCTGCAGATGTTTTTCCCCAATAAGCATTTCATATAACTGCTTTCACTTTCTAAAGCATGTTGAGTGCAGTCTGAACCAGAAGAAACAAAGGCCTCAAGCCCATGTCCATGCAATCTCAATAGCTTTCAGCAGTGGTATTTCTGCAGGAAACCTGATGCAACTGGCTGTATTATCTGTCTGTCTCTAACTAAAGGTTTTGTAATATAGGAGAATGCCATGATTGTAGTGCGTACCATTAATGCTTAGCAATTATTGTCTTCCTTGTTTTTTCCCCTTTTCTTAATTCTAATTGTTGCTCAGGAAATATATATGTCAAAAATCTTTATCATTTTTTTCTGACTGTACATGTTACCAATACTGAACTATCAATGTTTTTCATTTGTACCTCAATCATGCTGCAGATTTTTAAAAATCTCCCTGATTGCATTGCAATAAAAATATTTCTCAACAATACAGTTATCACCACAGTCCTTCATCCAACTCATTATGTAACTCTAAAAATAAACTTTAATACATATTTTATGCATAAAGAACTTGCAATTTTTTTAAAAAGCAGCTTTTACATCCTCAGGACCCAGCGTTTAAATTGTTTTTTTTAAAGTGTAGACACTGTTGTGTAGGTAAATGGGGCCGTTAATTTACACTCAGGCCCCGCAAACAACTATTATGACACGGCCGATGGTAAAGGCTGGGTTGTTCAAATCCCAGAGGGAAACTTGAAGCAACTGTCATAACCCACTTTTTTGCAATTTGTATGTTTGGAGATGGAGGCTTTGAATTTGGTAGTGATAAGACCACTGAGTCTCTAGAGGTTTTTTTATAAAACTAAATTAAACATTTATTAATACAAGGAAGATTGAAAACACATACATACGCCAACAAAATTACTACTATAATAACTACAAAAATCCCCTAATTAATCTCTGTTACACCCCTGTTAAAGCAACAGGTAAATCTCATAAATTTAAAGAGGCACCTGGCAGAGCCCACCCTGGGCAGTTGCTTTCAGCTCTGGGTCCTTACAGACAGCAGCTTGAGGCTTCTCACACTTATTGGATCTTAAAAATGCCTCTGCCTTACGCACAAGCTCCTTTGTCCTTTATACATATCTTTCTCTTTGAATGTAAATTTTTCATTGTATCACTGGGCTTTTAATTTTACCTCTTCTACAATAACATCCTTTGATTCCACCAATTTTATTAGTAAGCTGAAAAAAATAAACACATTGCTTGGTGTCTTCTAGCTAGATGCAAGATTTCACCCATTCTTTTGAATGGTTTATTTAAGAATGCAAATTGCCCCTTGACACCTAGGTTTCTAAACTTTCCCATGTTTATCTAATTACCATTTTAAACCTACTTCTTTCGATACATCAAAGCCTCTAGACCAGCTGGCTTTAATCCAGTTAAGACACACACACACCCACAACAGATACAGACACCACTAAACTTTATTTTTTAAAAATAATTTCCAATGACATTATAGGCATTAATCTCTTCATGACAGCAACAATGAGACAAATTACCAGTTAATCTATTTTTGGTGACATTGTTTGAGGGACTATGTTGGCTGGTAAACTGAGAGAATTGTTTTTCTTTGATAGGTTCTTGGGATCTTTTATAGTCACTTCAACAGGCAACTAAAGCCTTGGTTTAACGTCTCATCCAAAAGATAGCACCTCCAATAATACAACACTCCTTTGTTACTGTACGGCCTAGGTTATGTCTTTATGCCCACGAGCCCCTTGATTATGATTTCCTATCCTCATCTGTGATAGGTGAATCACCTCCTGGCTCTCCAAAGTTATTTCACTATCTACAGGAACAAGTCAGGGACATGACAGAATACTCTCCATTTTCCTGGATGAATGCAGCTTCAACAACACTAAAGAAGCTGAATACCATCCAGGACAAAACAACCCACTTAATCGGCACACCATCCTCCATCTTAAACATTCACTCCCTCCATTATCAGTACACCATGGCTGCAGTCTATAAGGTGCACTGCAACAATTCACAAAACCTTCAGCAGCATTTCCCAAACCTGTGACCTATTCCATCTAGAAGTACAAGGGCAGCAGGTGCATGGGAACCCTATACCTGAGGTTTCCCTCCAAGTTACACACCATCCTGACTTGGAACATCACCGTTTCTTCATTGTCACCAAATCAAAATCCTGGAACTCGCTATTTAACATCACTGTTGGAAGCATATTCACCACATGGACAACAGTGATTCAAAAAGAAGGCGCATTGCCATCTTCTCCAGGACAATTATAGATTATCAGTAAGTGCTGGCCTTTCCAACAATGCCCATGTCCTGTGAATGGATCTTAAAAAAAGAAAGGCTGCCTATGAGGGTGGTGGAAGCAGAGATAATGATTTCAAAAGGAAATGGATGAGCAGTTGAAAGAAATAAACTTGCCGGACTAAAGTGACAGAGTGGGGGCATGGAACTGACTGAATTGTTCTGTGGAGAGTTAGCATAGACGTGACTCTGACTGTGTGAATCCACAATCTTCTGACCCAGCGGTGCTATCATGCTGATGCATTAAAAAAACAATTAATTCACAAAAGAAATCACAAAATCTCCCACCTTCTTTCCAATGTTTCCAACTTTTTCCTCCTAAGAGCAAAGTCAGAGCCTTGACTCCAGACTTTTTTCTACATCAGATAGCATCACATTCACCTGTACCTCAGGGCTTTGTCATGCCCAATACAGGCATGCAGATATTACAAGTTTTAAAGCTGTATTTTTTGAAATGGACACAGCAGTTTTTAAGATGACTGACTGCACATGTGACTTTGGCAATACTGGCTCCAGACAAGACCTGAAACTCAGGCAAATATCTCAATAAAATTTGAACAATCCCAGCCACTTGTGAAACTCACAAGTCCTTTTGTTAAGGCTGAACTGTAAACAACCAGGAGCAGCCAATTCACCTTTCTGCCTCAGCATGGACAACAGAGATGTTGAAACTCAATGGATGATTGATGAATATGAAATGAGTCTCATATGACCTTTCATTGCATTATGATGGACCTTTATCTCAAATCACTGAAAAGTGTGAAAGGCCACAACACAGGATGTGTATTGATCCAAACCGCTACGTTACCGGGGAAAGGTCTTTGGACTTGCATAGGTTGCATGGTTAAGGCAGCTATGTTTGTACCTGCTTTTAACAAGTTACAGCAGAGGCTGTTCAGCCTCTGAGGGACACCATGAGAGATACCATCTGAAACATCATTCCAAAAAGCTATCGAGTGAAGCCAACTGTGCAGCCAAGGTATACCTTGAAAGTGGGAGAATGATTCTCCTCCAGCCTGTTCCATCTTCAAGTTCATCTGAGAGCCGACCTCTTGGCAATTCAGCTACAAGAAACTTTGCAGCTCACTGAGAACCCTCCCCTTCTCCCTATCTACAGCATCAATTCAGCTAAGAAACTACAGGCCTGCTACGAAACAGACTGAAATCATTTCAACTTGTAATTGTATATTTTTTCATTGTCTGTATCAATACTTTGTATGTGATATTATCTGTGAGACATCGTGTTAAAACCTTCAGGGTAAGAGTGTGATAATAAATAATTTTTAACTCACAAAAGTTTGCTGCTGGAAGTTATTTAACTTGGGACAAACCACTCTTAGAGTAAGAACACATACTAACCTCACATTTAAAAACAAACTTTGATCACTGACGACAATAACACACACAAGCCCTGTCTGGGTCAGCTTACTCCAATTTAGGACTAATAAAGTGAATGAAGCACATCGGACCAAATAAATCCTCTGCCTACAGCTTTCTAGTTTCATTCACCATGTGGTGCTGACTCTAGCTGCTCTCTACAGTCCTCCTCACTCCCTCCTCTTGCTTTTCATATACCAAGCCTGTGGTCCTATGGCTCTGATACCTTTGCTAGGAATCACTGGGTAAAATGCAGCTGTTGCAAATAACTGAAGAAGACAGATGCAGCCAGCAGAGAGAGAAAGAAAGGCTCGCATTTATATAGCACCCTTCATGACCTCAGGACACCCCAAAAAATTTTCAAGTGAAGTACTTTTGACATTTAGTTACTGTTGTAATACAGCAAGATCACTGTAATAGAAAAGGACTAGACCAACTGAGAATGTAAGCAAGACAACAGGGAAAAAGTAGATAGTAACACAAATAAAGTGATAAAAAGCAAAGTAAAACAAGCAAAAGAAAGATACAAAGAAAAACATAAGTATCAGAGACATGGTAAGAGATGAACAAAAACTTAATGAGGTGTCAGAGCAGTGAAGATATAGTGTATGGCAGAGCAACTTTTCCAGAGCACTGCATGCCTTTTGATGCAATAGCGAAGTCGAGCGATGTTACAAAATAGCCAGTTTTATCGATGGCGATGATATGTGGTTGGAAGCTCACCGCAGGGGCAAATATGACACTAAGGTTGTGAACAGATTGTTTTAGATGCAACTGTTACCAGGGAGAGAATGGAGTTGGTAGCTGGGGAATAGAGTTTGGAGCAGGGACTGGAAACAATGGCATGCAAGTCTAAGGTGGATATGTAAGCAGCTGTGTCAGTTAGGTTTTTCTCAAACCTGAAAGTGCTAATGTATTAGAAAAGACAAATTGCTTCATAGGCAGCTTCATTGGAGGCAGTTTGATTTCGGTCTTGTGGCCCTAGTGCCTATCTCTGTGTGGTCGCAGTTTCTACATCTGTCACAATGGATAAATGATGCCCTTGATTGATAAACTTAAAATGTCAGCGAGAAACAGTGCACCAAGAGCTCTGTGTTGGTAACGCATACCACGGCCCAAATCCAAAACTAACAGCTAGAAATGCCATGGGGGAACTTGCATTGACTTGATATGCAACAGTATGTTCAAAATCATTAGGAAAACAATTTCAGATATAATAGATCCCCATTTATATTTTTAGATTTCTGTCCTACTGTTCAGATATACTGGCTATTGGAGAGGAGATGGTTGCCTGGAGGCAGATTTAAATATTAATATCAGCTTTTCTTTTACTAATTGAAATACTGAACAATAATTATAAGCTGAATCTTTTAACTGTAATTTATATTCCTGTCTTATATTTTTTATTGATCACAGCTAATTTATGGTTTTGTCAATTTTTATAAAATATTCTGCTTAAGCAAATGATGCATTGTGTAATTCTTAGGTTTCTTTGCTGAAATAACTTTAAAATGGTGTCCACAAATTTGATAGATCTGAAACTAGCATTGTGTTACAGATTTCTTAAAGAGAAACATGCTTAATTTTACAAAGATGTGTTGTGCTTCAGTATGATTGTTATCTACTTCAGCAATTTACTGGGCCTTGCTTTTCTTTTTAGTTAGTATAACACAACATGCAAGCAATTGGTTATTATCATAATAATAATGGAATAATTCAATGCCTGAAATAGTTATTTCTCTGACTGTTGAGCTGTTTTAACAGTATCTAGGCTGTAACCTCACAGTAATTGTTGAAACATTAATGTGGTATTTTTCACATTCTTGCATGGTAGCTTACCATGGATGATGAATTAAGTCTTTTCATCAAGGTAACGTAAAAATGTAAATTAAATAACTGGAGAATTGAAAATTAACTACCTGACCTCTATTAACAAAGAGTGACTTGGGTTTTGCTGAGAAAATGACATATAAAACCACTCTACTATGAAAACATATTTTAGAGTAGTGGATCCTCATTTTTTTTTTAACACAACAATTTGTGAAAGATGAAGTCATGCAGGTATAATTTCTGCAGAGGTTGTAAATCTCTTTCATAATTTTGGCAGAAAATAGGCTGAAATCCTGGAGAAATGGTGACAATGGCCATTTATGCACATTTCTGAGCTTCCTGCTGATCTTCTGCTGAAGTTGTGATAAGAGGTCAAAAGAACCTGCATGACAATGACTGGAGCCAGAGTCTGAGATACCAACACAATTGAAATGCCAAAATGGCCCGCACCTTTGACAGGACCTTCCAAACTCACATCTTCTACCGCTGAGAAGGATAAGGGCAGAAGGTGCATGGGAACACCTCCAAGTCACACACCATCCTGACTTGGAACTATATCGCTGTTCCTTTACTGTTGCGGGATCAAAGTCCTGGAACTCCCTTCCCACACACTATGGGTGTACATTTAAGTGCCAGTGTGATGCTAGGTATGTAGGCTGTACATCCCAAAGACTGGCAGATTGTATGTCCCAGCCACTGTTTGCAATGGTACAGATCGTACCTGTGGTACAGTGAGCTATCCTGTCCCCTAAAGAGAATGCAAGTGTACTGATCATGTGACAGCACTGACGAATCACTGTACCGCACAGGCAACTGTAAGTCTAGCTCTGGAAGTTCCTGAGTGAGCACATATGATCTGGTGCCCTGCTTTATATCTCAATAAACCATCACTGTATATTCTTACATTATTGATTGTAAGCAGCAATTTTTTTTTTATTCATTGGACTGGGTAGGCTCAGAGGGCATTTAAGAGTCAACCACATTACTGTGGTTCTGGAGGTAAGGACAGCAGATTTCCTTCCCTAAAGGGCATTAGAACAGTCAACAATGGTTTCATGGTCATCATTAGACTTTCAATTCCAGATTTTTATTGAATTCAGATTCCACCATCTGCCGTGGCAGGATTCAAACCCAGGCCCCCAGTCTCTGGATTACTAGTCCAGCAACAATACCACTTTGCCATCACCTACCGTGATGATGAGAACATAGGAAGGTGTCCATTTAGAGCTCGGTTGGCCATGAACTCATTTACCCAAGACATAAAGGCGGTGATGAGGATAAAGAACACAAGAAAATAAATTTCAAGACAGGTGAGCAAAGCATTGGAAAGAGCACCTGTGCTTATCTTGTAAAATAGGCGATAGCCGGCATTTGGAGCAGAAACCGTGCTGCAGTTTAAATTTTTTTTAAAACCCTGCAGAATTGCGATCATGGGGATCCCACCAAAACCCAGAGTGTGAAACCCAGCAGAGAAAAGCCAACAGATGCAGAGACAGAGTTAAAAACAAAAAGTGACTGCTCTTAAAGCGGCATTACATTTAAAAGAGTGAATACATGAAAAGTGGCTATGGACAGAAAATTATGAAAGACCCCAGAGAGAGGGGGGTTCTGTGGTAAGCCAACACCTAAATTCGACATTGCCTGGAAAGCCTACGGAAGTGCAGTCCCCTTGCAGTCGTTCACGATGCCGCAGTTCGGGCGTGTCAATCTATTCAACCCCATTGCAGATGACTGGTCTCAGTATGTTGAACGTCTAGCATTCTTTTTTACCACTAACGACATCGCGGAGGAGAAGAAGAGGGCGATTCTTTTGTCCTCATGCAGGGGAGAAACGTACGGGCTGATCAGCAGCCTTATGTCACCTAGCGCCCCAGACTCAAAAACCTTTGACTAGTCAATAAAAATTGTACAGAGCCACCTGAGACCAAAGCCCTCAGTTACTATGCAGCGCTTCAAGTTCAATTCAAGAAATAGGCTTCCGGAGGAGACAATGACTGACTATGTGGCTGTTTTAAAGGCATTAACTGAGCATTGCGAATTCGAAACGTCCATTAGATATGTTGAGAGACCAGCTGATATGTGGGATTCTAGATAGGCGTTTGCTAGCTGAACCTAGTCTAGACTTCAGTAAGGCATTAGAATTAGCTACTGTGATGGAGAGTGCTGTTAGAAATTCCGAAGTTATAAAAGATACACAAATGGTGCCGTCCATCTGGTCAAGCGGGACAATCCGGCAACAAAAAGCGCGAAAACTTTGGACTCCACAGAAAGGCAGGAAATGCGCTCTCGCTCCAGACCATTGAAAAACAATGATGCTGCAGTGAAAACCCACAAAATGAATGAGAGAAATACATCCAGGCCTCCAGTGAGCGAACAACAAACAAGTTGAGTGCTTTTTGTGCCACCTATGGCAGAGAAAGGCTGAAACAACACTACAAAGGCAGAAGGAAAAATCGTGAAATATGCCTCATGGAAGAGCCAGAAGAAATAGAATCATACATCCATTCATTATATAATCTCAAAAGTGTGTAGAACCGAGCCAATCCAAGTAGTCATTACAGTTAACGGACAACCCATTAAGATGGAAGTTGATATGGGAGCGTTGATATCTGTCACTGGAGAGCATACGTTTAGACATCTGAGTAAAGGAACCCATCCTTTTGAAGTTAGAAGTTTCAGACACAAGGCTGAGGACATTCAATCTTATTTCTTCACCTGTGTGAGGGTTATGTCAAATCTCAGCAATGTATGGAGACCAATCTGAAAGGTTGCCTTTGTTAGTGGTAGCTGGAGAGGGCCCCAGCTTAATAGGCCGCAACTGGCTCAAAGATTAAATTGAAATGGGCTTAAATTTTTCAAATGACAATGAAAAGCTTACAGGAATTGTTGCAAAAGTATGCTTCCGTAGGAAGGATTTGAGGGCTACAGGCCAAGATCCATGTTGACCCAAACGCAACCCCCAGATTTATAAGAGCCAGACAAGTCCCTTATGCTCTATGGGACAAAGTTGAAACTGAACTGAACAGACTGGAAAAGTTGGGCATCCTACAACTGAGTGGGCGGCACCCATCGTACTGAAGCCAGACTAAAGCATATATTTATGTAGTGACTATAAGCTAACTGTCAATAAGGTGACCAAACTTGACATACAGTTCCTCAATCTTGGGTATTGTATTCGAAGTTGGCAGGGGCACCACAGGTTTGAAATTAGACATGAGCCATGCCTACCAGCAGGTAGCGTTGGAAAAGGGAATTTGTCACTATTAATACGCACCGAAGATTGTGTCAATGCACACGTTTACCCTTTGGAGTTTCCTCGGTATGTGTTATTTTCTGAAGAACAATGGAAAACTTGCTCCAAGGATTTTCCCATGTTATCGTTTACTTGGATGACGTATTGGTCACGGGACTGATTGATGATGAACACTTAGGAAATCTAGAAGAGGTGTGCAAACGCTTCGCACAAACAGGTGTACGTTTAAAACGAGAGAAGTGTCTGTTCCAAGCTAAGGAGGTAGTTTACTTGGGCCGCAAGGTTGATGCACAGGGCCTGCATCCTGTGGAAGAAAAAGCCCAGGCCATTTGCGAGGCACTTCCCCCGAGAAATACCACAGAGCTTAAGGCCTTCTTAGGCATGGTAAACTACTATGGCCGATTCCTCCCAAACCCCTCGACCGTGCTGGCCCCATTGTACGGCCTGCTTAAGAAGAACCAGAAAAGGAGTTGGCAGTCTCGCACCAGGATGCCTTCCTGAAATTGAAGTGATTGTTAAGATCGTCAACCTTGTTGGTCTACTTTGACACCAAGAAGGGATTAGTTTTAACATGTGACACGCCCTCTTATGGAATAGGGGCTGCCCTTTCACAGCAGATGACTCTGAATGACCCATTGGTCATACATCTCGCACACTCAATGTCGCAAAGCGACAATATTCCCAGATTGAAAAGGAGGGCTTATTTATTGTAATATAAAAGCAAAATACTGCGGATGTTGGAAATCTGAAACAAAAGTAGAAAATGCTGGAAAAACTCAGGCCTAGCAGCATCGGTGGAGAGAGAGAGAGACAGAGTTAATGTTTTGCATCCATGTGACCCTTCTTCAGAGCGGTGTGGGGCTTGCCAACTCATCTGTTGTGTTTGGCGTCCGGAAGCTTCATCAATATCTCACTGTCGCCATTTCCATATTATAACTAACCACAAGCTCCTGGGATTATTTGGAGAAGATAATGCGATACCACCTATCGCATCGGCTCGCATCCAGAGATGGGCACTAATATTAGCCACCTACGAATATAATTTTTTGTTCACCATTCTGGAACTCAAATTGCACATGCCGACACACTAAGCCGCCTTCCCCTGCCAGCTAATAACGGGAAGGCCCCAATTCCCCAGGAACTGGTCTTAGTGCTAAATTTTCTGGATTCCTCCCTTGTTCAGACCAATCAAATCCATGAGTGGACAAGCCAGGATCCACTTGTCTAACATCTGGGAGCAGGTCTTGAATGGTTGGTCAGGTGGATGAATCTGAGGGGATGAAGCCATATTCTGATTGCAATTGTGAACTCTCCTGCCAGGGCGGCATATTACTCTGGGGAACAAGTGTTATCGTGTCCCCGAGGGCCGTTATTAGCCGAGCTACGTAGCGCTCATCGGGCATGAGCAGAATGAAGGTGCTCGCATGCAGCTATTTATGGTGGCTAGGCATGGACTTGGATATCGAAACCCTGGTTAAAAGCTGTCCTCAATGCCAACAGGTGCAAAAGCTCCACCCCCCCCCCCCCCCCCCCCAGCTTAGCTTCATTGCAGCCATGGGAATGGCTGGGGCAGCTATGCATGCCCCTCCATGTTGATTTACATCGAATCCTTCTTGGGCACAATGTTCCTTTTACTGATTGACTCCCACTGCAAATGGATGGACATCTATGAAGTTCGGTCGCCCACATGGGCTGCCACCATAAACCATTTGCGGCAGTGCATGGGTTGCCAGAGATCCTCGTGTCTGACAATGGGACCACTTTTACCAGTAGGGAGTTCCACAGGTTTACGACCCTTAATGGCATTACCCATATCACAACCTCACCCTACCGCCCAGCATCGAACGGCATGACTGAGCAGGGAGTCCAAACCTTTAAATCCTGGATGAAAATGATGGAAGGGCATTCCATCAGCCTGGTTATTGGTCACATACCAGAGCGCGCCACACACGACGACTGGCATTGCCCCTGCAGAACTACTAATGAAGAGACATCTTCACATCTGCCTAACCCTTATCTAGCTGAATTTAGAGGGGAGGGTAGAGAGAAGCCGAGAGGTGCAGAAGACCAGGCACGATGGTCATGATCGGGAAAGAACTTTCATGCTGGGAGATGCAGTCCTCACGAAGAACTTTGGAGATGGGCCCAATTGGCTGTTAGGTGAGTTGAGTGCAGTAACTGGACCCCTCTCCTGTGATGTATCGGTAAACGGCTGAATAATTAGATGACACGTGGATCATCTCTGCAAAAGGATACCAGTCCCACAAGAAGAAATGCAGTCTTCATCTGTGCTTGAGTTTGTGCCGTGTGTAGAGGACAGGTCACACGGCTGGGAAGCACCGGTGGGGTCTGTGGGACCCGAGGGGGTCGGGGAGATAAACCTGCCAATTCCCACTGAGGAACCTAGTGGACAACTGTCCCCTGCAAAGGTCTCTGAAATACCAGCTGAGGTTGTTGAACCGAGACGCTCAACACATCTGTGAGAGCCTCCTGAGAGATTTGACCTGTAAATAATTATTGTGTAAATAGTTAATGTGGTTTAAGCTGCACTTTTAAGTAAAGCAGGAGGATGTGGAAAGTGAGGTACCCTGTCCCTTTTAAGAGAATGCAAGTATACTGATCATGTGACAGAACTGTACAACGTGCTCAGTTAGGAACTGTAAGTCTAGTTCTGGAGGTTTCTGAGTGAGCACTATGATCTGATGCGCTGCCCTATGTCTCAATAAACCATCACTGTTTATTCTTACATCTGCCTCTCCTTGTTATTGATTGCAAGCAGCAATTGATGAGAACATAGGAAGACGTGCAGTTAGAGTTCGGTTGGCCAACAAACTCATTCACCTAAGACATAAAAGTACCCAACCAGCCCCTGCGTGCTAAACTCAAAAGTGTCCAACATTAGATGTGATTCCGAGATTGGATAACATTTGCTAAATAATCCTCAGTGTGCTAAGAATTACGCTGGCAACCAATTTAAGATTGTCAGTCGGGCTCGCAATAAGGCGCATTTGCTTGTACTGGAAACTACATGTATTAATACATAGGGCCCTGTTCTTTGCATATAAAATGAACATGTACACACATTGCGCCGGTTTCAGCTAAACAAAATTAGTGACACCCATTCATTGGTCAAGGCATATCCCTGAGGAATGAGTCAATCAGGGTCAAGTTGCCTGGTTTAAATTTCAAACCATGCTTGGCAGTTAACTGCCAGTCACCATTATTGGTGCATTCTCTATGACAATGCCTCGACTAATCAGAGTTCACTTTCCAGCCAATCAGTACTCTCTTCACATACAGTTTAAATAGTTATTTTCACCCATTACTGGTATTCTTGCGAAGTGCCTGATGAGTGCAAGACGAAAAGCTTTGGCATGTCTCTTTTTTCAGCAATAGTCAAGTTCTGTATTACCAAATGACTATGTTATAACTTAGCAAAGCTTAACCAAAAAATTGATATACAAAGGGAAAAGAAAGTATGAGAGTAAACTAGAAAAAGACAGAAACAGATTGTAAAAATTTCTACTGGTAAGTAAAGAGAAAGCGATTAGGGAAATCAAGTATTTGCATCTTACAGGCAGAGACAGGAGAAATTATAATGGAGAATAAAGTAATGGCAGAGATATTAAACAAAAACATTGTTTCTGCCTTAGTATAAGGCACAATAAAAAACATTCCTGAAATAATGGTGAGTTAAGGGTCTGGTGAAAATGAGTTTAGGGAAATTATTATTCATAAAGAAAAAGTACTGGAGTAATTAATGGGACTTAAGTTGACAAATTCCCTGGACCTGCTGGTCTGCATCCTGTCATGAAACTAACATTTTTTTCATTATATTACTGTGGTTTATTGTAAAGTAGGTTTGTGGGTGTGAGCGTGGATGGTTGTCTGTGTGGCTGATTTAATTCAATTAGAGTCAGATAGACTACAAGCTTGACATTAGCAAAAGAAGTTAGGGGAAAAAGGTATTTGAAATGCTAATGAGTAAACATAGATGAGGTCTCAGCATGTAGGGTGTGAAGGAAATTTGCATTTTTAGCTATGCGAAGAGGCTGTTTGGGTTTCAAAGGGATGATAGGATGTTTACAAATAACGAGATAAGCCAGGCCAAGCAGCGTGTTTATTTTTCCCAAAAGCACTGATCATATTGGCAACATGAAAGATTTTTATATTACGGGTAAAGTAAATTTCCAGAGACACGTAGAACAATGGAATTTGCAGATTAAAGAGAGAGAAACATATATAAAGAGACTGGAAGGCTTTGTTGGGGGGTCATGTAAGATCTGTAAGGAGTGTGTAAAACAGCCTCCAACCACTTTAGCAGAAGTCTGTTGTGTCCAGTAACTAAAGGTGGAGGAAAGTCTTTGGAATTCTACTGTCAAGTGGGTGCTGTGGTAAACTTGCTGGCTTGTCAATTTAAAATTAACATCTATTTTGGACTGTTGCCTTAAAGGGGGTGTGTCGTTGGGAGTCAGGTTAATTAGGAATTTTGGGATTCGTTATAGTATTAAGTAACTCTAATCTTACGTATGTGCTTGGAATCTTTTCTTTTGTTAGTGTTTTAATTTAGTTTTTAATCTCTAAAAGAGTTAGTGGACTCATTACTTCTCAATCAGTGCACAAATCTTCTCATAATAAATACAAATTGCAAGACCCTCGTGATAACGTGGTTAAGTTCCCCTTGTAGATTTGGTCCGCCTGGCACACATCACCTGCCACATCATAACAATCCTAAGATTTCAACAGAGATAGTGGATGCATTGATTTTGATCTTGTAGAATTCTCTAGATTTAAGAACAGTTCCCATGGATTGTAAGTTAGCAAATGTAGCCCACTTGAAGAAAGGAGAGAGAGAGAAAACAGGGCACGATAAGCCAGTTAGCCTACGCTAGAATCCATTATTAGGGATGTGGTAACAGACCACATGGAAAATAATATGATTGGGAAGAGTCAATACAGATTTAGGAAAAGGAGATTATTTTTAAAAATCTGTTAGATTCTTTTGAAATTGCAACAACCATTGTAGTGTATTTGGATTTTCAAAAGCATTTGATAAGGTGCCACACAAAATTAGGGTTCATGAGATTGGGGATAATATAGCATGGACTGAAGATTGATTCATTTATTCCTATATTTTGTTTTCTGACCATTAATCAATTTTTGTTTGGCAGGTTGTAAGTAGTGAGGTGCCACAAGGATCAGTGTTTGGCCTCAGATATTTGCAATCTATATTAGTGCCTTTGATCAGAGGACCAAGTATGATGTATCCAAGTTTTCTAATGATACAAAGTTAGGTGGCAGAGTAAACTGTACAAAGGATGCGAAGAGGCTGCAAAGGGAAAGAGAGAGGTTAAGAGAGTGAGTAGGCAAGAACATGGCAAATGGAATATAATGTGAGGAGGTGTGAAGTTGTCCACTCAGGTAGGAAAAATAGACAAGCAGACTATTTTTAATGGTCGAAGATTTGAAAATGTTGGTGTTCATAGGGTGTCTTTGTACACAAATTACAGAAAGCTAATATGCAAATACAGTAAGCAATTAGGAAAGAATGTTAATCTTAATTACACGGGAATTGGAGTATAAGAGTGAAAACGTCTTATTGTAATTGTATAAGGACTTTGATGAGACCATACCTGGAATACCATGTCCAGTTTTGGTCTCTTTACCCAACAGAGAATATTTTTGCCTTGGAGAAAGTGCAACAAAAGTTTCCTAGATGAATTCCTGGGATGAGGGGATTATCCTCTGAGGAGAGATTGAGTAGACTAAGCCTATATTTCTTAGAATTTAGAAGAATGAGAGGTGATTTCATTGAAACAACCTGGGGCTCTCAAAAAAGAAAGCTGAGGGATAATACAGGTCTTTAAAATTATGAAGGAGCTTAATGGGGTAAAGGTAGAGATGATTCTACTTGTGGGGAGCCCAAAACTCGGGGCCATAAATATGAAAGGAATAGGAGGATATGCTGATAGCGTTAGATGAAGTACTGTAGCAGGAGGCTTGTGTAGAGGATAAACACTATGGGTGGCATTTTCCCCTCCACTGACTAAGTGTGGTGGCGAATGGAAAAAGCGGCTTTTTCCCCACTGACCGCAATGGCGTGTTTTTGCGCCCGATTATCCGCCTCTCATCTCAGTAAATATGCACCAGCTGGAAACGTGCTGATTCGCTGGTGGGCAGCCTGTAATTCGCCCGCCCTGCCATGACCTCAGCGGACCCCCGCTCTGGGCGCCATATTTAAACCGCACGTGCACACAGATCTTTCAATATCTGCAGCCCACGGCTGCTCCAGGCAAGAGATGGCCCCCAAAAGCAGGAAGAATAGAGCCCCCAAGTTTAGTGATGCCTGACTGAATCACCTTCTGGACATTGCCAAGGCCCACTGTGATCTTCCTTGCCCTTGGCTGGCGGAGGTCTAACAAGGTCACCAATTGGGAGGAGGTGTCTGTGGCGGTAAGCAGCAATTCAGCTCATGGGAGAGCAGTGATACAGTGCCACAAACAGTTGAATGATCTCATCTGCATAGCCTGTGTAAGTCAACCCTCTCATCCCTCTCAGCTCTCCCTCTCACAAGCCCCTCACACATTTGCAGCTTGACAATCCGTAGGGATCTCTCACACTACCAGCACAAGGGACATTACCACTCACATTCCCACACACCCTGATCTCCATCTGGGCTCATCCTATGCAGTTTGCGACCTCATCCCTGCAGGCTCAACTCAGCACCCACAGAAGGCAGGCATCCTTATCATTCTCCTTGACATGCTTCCTGCTCACACTCTCTCCATCCGTCTTCATACAGGTCAAGCTCATCCATAATAAAAGGGAGAGGTCCCAGACTGGTGGTGGGATACCAGAGATCAGGGTCCTCACCTAGTATGAGGAGCATGCAGTATATCTGACCGGAGAGGACACACCCAAGTGAGGACCCTGCACCAGCTGATCCTTCAGACAGCAAGGCTGTGATTGCAGTATTATGTCTTGGAGTCTGTTGCCATGCACAAATTATCTCTACTCTCTTTCATAGGCACCCACAGCCAAGTGCCCTGGGGACACCAGGAGCCAGCCCCGAAGATACCTCAGGTGAGGATCTTGAGGATCCACTTGTGGAGCACCCATCACAAGGCTCACTCACACCCTCCACCAGCAAAGAGACACACGCCATGGTAGGCCTAGATCTAGAGCAGGCTTTGTGCCACAATCTGGTGAGCACAGAATAGATTCTGGTCCACAGCAGGTGGTCTTAACACAGATGTTGGAGCTGCAGCAGCTGACAAGGGAATATCAGGCAGAGTTGTCAGCTGCATTCCACAGATTGCAATGTACAATGGACGATTTTGTCCCCGGTCAGTCTGAGGTCATAGTACCAGCATGCCAGCGCACCGTGGTCAACATTGGTAGGATGATGGCTGCCATGCAGACCTTGGCCTAGGATGTTGCGCCTGTGCAGCTGCGGGTGTTGCACTCCATTTCTGTAGGTATCATCCACCAGTGGCTACGTCGGAGAGGGCCAGGGTGCCTAGATTTCACTCCAGGTACCCCTTCTCCTCAAGGAGTCAGCCATGAGCCTTTATGCACCCATAAGGACAAGGGCCAGTAGCTGGACACCTTGGGGCCATCCACCCAGGTGACTCTGAGTGTCCAGCCAATCCCAATCGTCACTTCCTGTGACCCCATTGCCTCCAGTTCACAGGCCGAGGAGGGTACATCTGCCCCACAGCAGGCTGGGCCCCTCCAAGTCTCGGCTCTCCTGAAGATGGTCGCCAAAGTCATCACAGACAGGAGACGATGCCGTAGTAGTATTGTTGCTGGATTAGTAATGCTCTGGGGATCCGGGTTCGAATCCTGCCCGGGCAGATGGTGGAATTTGAATTCAATAAAAATCTGGAATCTAATGCCCATGAAACCATTGTCAATTATTCAGAAGGCTAACCACACTGGTGGTGATATGGGCCCATCATGGAGGGCATCTGTCCAACAGGATAAGCACTGCTGCTTGTCATCATCCTCCTGGAATCTGGTGGCTATGAGCAGCATGTGCATGCTTGCCTTATCTGCCCCGTGCTATGGCTTCTTCCCCTGCAGCCTTGGCATCCTTGACCTCATCGCCCTCATCCCTTTTGATGTCCTTCTCATCGGAGGAGACGTCCAGCTCCTCCATCCCGACATCTGGCAAGTCCACCCCGCTTTGCACCCCGCCAGGCTGTGCAGGGTGCTGCAAACCATGATGATCCATGAGACCCTCTGGAGTGCTCCGCCAGATCTGTTGAGGCATCAAGATCACATCTTCAAGATGCCAATGATCTGCTCTACCAATGTTCGTGTGGCGGAATAAGCATCATTGCATTTCAGCTGGAGTTTGTGGCTGTCGGATGGGCCACGTCTTTTGTAGGTAGTCTTTGTCATCAAGGAGCCAACCCTGGATGTTGTGTGATCCCTCGAAGATGTTCGGAATCTGCGATCTACTCCAGACGTAGGAGTCGTGGCAGCTTCGAGTATCTCGCACAAATGTGCATGATGTGTTTCTGGTGGCCTCAGACCAGTGCGTGTTGAGTGAGGGGAAGCCTTTCCTGTTGATGTATTGCATTGTCTGTTGCCAGTGAGCTCTTATATCCACATGAGTGTAGTCGATGGCACCCTGTACCTGTGGGAATCCGGAAATAGCGGCAAAGCCCAGTACTCTGGCTACTTGGCTAGCTTGATCTCTAGCGAAGTGCATGTAATTGTGGGCCTTGACAAAGCGAGCGTCTGACACCTCTTGAATGCACTTGTGGATGGAAGCTTGAGTGATCCCACAGAGGCCTACTGTGGAGCCCCTGGAAAGAGCCATTCACGTAAGAGCGGCGGTGACTTTCAAAGCCACTGACAAAGGATGGCCTCCCAGTCCCCATGGCATCAACTCCTGGACAATGTGGCAGATGTGAGCCACCAGACCCCTGGACTTGTGGAGGCGTTGACAACATTGTCTCTCACTCATCTGCAGAAAAAAAGATGTGTTTTCTGTATACCCTCAGTCTTGAGATACCCCTATGCACAACAATTCTGTGACCCTTATTCTCTGGGTCTGGGTGGGGCTCATCAGGGTGGAGCTCCTCCCTTTGGCGAGCCTGACACTGTTGTAGCACTCTTCTCTGCCTATCCTCCTGCCTGCATGCAATGATGCAGGCAATATTAAATGTACCCTCCATCTTTCTGAACGTTTCCTCGCTGCAGAAACATTGATAGACATGACTGAGCATCAGCCTCCAAAGGTTCTCTCTCTATTACTGACTTGTGAGTGACTGTGGGTTCAAGGGCTTGGTTACAGTCTAGGCACCTATTAGCTAATACAATCCTGGTCATCGCAATGACCACTCTCTGTTACAGTATGCTTCCCCATGCCCCTCCCCAGCCCCATTTCAGTAGACTTACCGCGATGAGATCGATTGGACCAGGCGCTTGGATGTCCTGCATTTATTCGAGGCGATAAATTACTCATTCAGTTGACTCTATGACTACATCCTTTGGAATACATACGAGGGCACATGTTCTGTGAGGGGATGATTGGAGTGTGGCAGATTGGAGGGTGGCAAATTTAACCCCACTATTTAAAAAAGGAGGGAGGGAGAAAATAGTGAATTACAGACCGATTAGCCTAACCTCAGTAGTAGGGAAAATGCTAGAGTCTATTACAAAGGATGTGATAACAGGACACAGAAAATATCAACAGGATTAGATAAAGTCAACATGGATTTATGATAGGGAAATCATGTTTGACAAATCTACTGGAGTTCTTTGAGGAAGTAACTAGCAATAGATAAGGGAGAACCAGTGGATGTGGTGTATTTGGATTTTTAGAAAACTTTTGATAAAGCCTCACATAAGAGGTTAGTGTGTAAAATTTAAAGCATAGGGGTAATATACTGGCATGGATTGAGAATTGGTAAGCAGACAGGAAACAGAGTAGGAATAAATGGGTCTTTTTTAGAGTGGCAGGCGGTGACTAGTGGGGTACCACAGGGATCAGTGCTTGGGCCCCAGCTATTCACAATATATATCAATGATTTGGATGAGGGAACTAAATGTAATATTTCTAAGTTTGCTGACGACACGAAACTTGGTGGAAATGTGAGCGATGAGAAGGGTATTAAGAAGCTTCAAGGCGATTCAGACAGGTTGAGTGGGTGGGTAAATACACGGCAGATGCAGTATAATGTGGATAAGTGTGAAGTTTTCCACTTTGGTAGGAAAAACAGAACGGCAGAGTATTATTTAAATGGTGTTCGTTTGGGAAATATTGATGTACAAAGGAACCTGGGTGTCCTTGTACACCAGTCACTAAAAGCAAGCATGCAGGTGCAGCAAGCAGTTAAGTCAATTGCTATGTTGGCCTTCATTGCGAGAGGACTTGAGTACAGAAGCAAGGATGTCTTACTGCGGCTGTACAGGACCTTGGTGAGACCTGGAGTATTGTGCGCAGTTTTGGTTTCCTTACCTAAAAAAGGATATTCTTGCCATTGAGGGAGTGCAGCGAGGGTTCACCAGACTGATTCCTGGGATGGCAGGATTGTTGTATGTGGAGAGATCGGGCCAACTAGGCCTGTATTCACTGAAGTTTAGAAGAATAAGAGGAGATCTCATTGAAACATATAAAATTCTGACAGAGATGCGCAGATTGGTTGCAGGGATGACATTTCTTCTGGCTAGGGGGTCTAGAACAAGGGGTCACTGTCTCAGGGTACAGGGTAGACCTTCTGGGACTGAAGAGGAGAGACTTCTTCACTCAGTGGTGAATCTATGGAGTTCTCTATCACAGTGGGCTGTGGAGGCCAAGTCATTAAATATATTTAAGAAGGAAATAGATTTCTAGACTCTAAAGGCGTCAGGGGGTATGGGGAGAGCACAGGGGTACAGCGTTAAGATAGAAGACAAGCCATGATCATATTGAATGGCGGAGCAGGCTCGAAGGGCAGGATGACTTACTCCTGCTTCTATTTTCGATGTTTCTATGTCTAGGGGAGCCTGGGAGCTTCCGTCTCTGAACCTGGCAGCTGCAAGGTTCTGGGTGGGGTTTCCAAGAAGCTTCTCCTGTTTGTCCAGGTGCCCACTTGTTTTTGGAGTCATAATTACACTGGGAAATTACCACGATTGGCACAATGGGTTATTGCAGGGAGATCGATGATTGGAACGTAATTAATCTCGCCTGAATGTGCTATTACATTGAAGGCTCCAGATTGCCTCTGTAGTTATCGAGATGCTCCTAACATGTTTCAGCTGTGCATTCCTCCTCATTTGGTAATAACATATTCCAGATGTGTGCACCTTTAATCGGCCCCCAGTGTTGTGATTCATTCCTTGCAGAAGTCCTAACAGCAACCCCCAGCAGTGTTTTTTCTTAGTTTCACTTTCTGCTACACCATTGCTTGAGGTTCCAAGATGGTGGTCCTCTGGTTTCATTACCAGTCCAGCTTTGATCCTCCCTGTGTGACCATGGAAATCCCTCCCATCATCCCGGAGGAGCACAATGTTCAGGTTTCTCTCCCTCCTATTATTCTCAGTCCTCCTTCTGCAATCCTTGATCCCATTGTAATTGTGGTTGATATCCCTGTGTTACCCCTGAGTCATTTGAAGTGGATGTGCATATGCCCCATGTAAACCTTACCCCTCCCTGTCTTGAGGCCTACTGTACCATCACGTATAGGGACCTCCCCCACCCCTACCAATGAGACCATACTACCTGTTCCCAATCTACAGGCTGCAGATGTACTAAAGTACAGGCCAGCTTATCTTGATAATGAGCATTCCTGATATTGTAATGTATTCAAATTGTGTTCCCGACATGGCAGGAAAAGTACGGTGCCATTGAGGGCAGGAGTGGACGATTGCAACCTGTTTTTACGCCGATGGGATGCTGACTTTTTCACTCGTGCGATGTTTTGCTCTTCTGCCCACCATTTTGCCCACCATGGCCGGGACCGGAAATTCCTGGCCTATGTGATGAAACCCGAGAGGCGAAAAAGCTTACCTTAGTTTTAAATTGGTGGTTGGAGCTTAGGGCCTTCTGCGCATGCACACACTGGAAAGAGGCCACACATGTGCAGTTGGGGGTTTTTTTAATATGTAGTTCGGGCCTTTCACGCATGCACCAGCCGGGAAAGGGCTGCACAGGCACAGTTAGTCTTTAGTTCTTTAGGCTGGGAACTGGCCCTGTGTGCCTGCACAGAAGAAAAGAAGTAAAAACAAGAACAGAATTACCTGGAAAAACTCAGCAGGTCTGGCAGCATCGGTGGAGAAGAAATCAGTTAACGTTTCGAGTCTTCATGACCCTTCGGCAGAACTGAGTATAGTTAGGAGAAAGGTGAAATATAAGCTGGTCTAAGGTGGGGGGGCGGGGGGAGAGAGAAGTTGAGGGTGTGGTGATTGTGCAGATAAGCAAGCAGTGATAGGAGCAGATAATCAAAAGATGTCACAGACAAAAGGATCAAAGAGGTGTTGAAGGTGGTGATATTGTCTAAGAAAAGTGCTAATTAAGAATGGAAGACGGGATACTCAAGGTACAGCTCTAGTGGGGGTGGGGTGGAAAAACTAACAAAGTTTTAGTTTTAGATTTAAAAATAATGGAAATAGGTGGGAAAAGAAGAATCTATATAAATTATTGAAAAAAAAGGGAGGGGGGAGAAACGGGGTGGGGATGTGGGGAGGGGGAGTTTAAGATCTAAAGTTGTTGAATTCAATATTCAGCCCGGAAGGCTGTTAAGTGCCTAGTCGGAAGATGAGGTGCTGTTCCTCCAGTTTGCGTTGGGCTTCACTGGAACAATGCAGCAAGCCAAGGACAGACATGTGGGCAAGAGAACAGGGTGGAGTGTTAAAATGGCAAGCGACAGGGAGGTTTGGGTCTTTCTTGCGGACAGACCGCAGGTGTTCTGCAAAACGGTCGCCCAGTTTGCGTTTGGTCTCTCCAATGTAGAGGAGACCGCATTGGGAGCAACGAATGCAGTAGACTAAGTTAGGGGAAATGCAAGTGAAATGCTGCTTCACTTGAAAGGAGTGTTTGGGCCCTTGGACAGTGAGGAGAGAGGAAGTGAAGGGGCAGGTGTTGCATCTTCTGCGTGGGCATGGGGAGGTGCCATAGGTGGGGGTTGAGGAGTAGGGGGTGATGGAGGAGTGGACCAGGGTGTCCCGGAGGGAACGATCCTACGGAATGCCGTCAGGGGGGGTGAAGGGAAGATGTGTTTGGTGGTGGCATCATGCTGGAGTACTCCATTCCGTAGGGATCGTTCCCTCCGGGACACCCTGGTCCACTCCTCCATCACCCCCTACTCCTCAACCCCCACCTATGGCACCTCCCCATGCCCACGCAGAAGATGCAACACCTGCCCCTTCACTTCCTCTCTCCTCACTGTCCAAGGGCCCAAACACTCCTTTCAAGTGAAGCAGCATTTCACTTGCATTTCCCCTAACTTAGTCTACTGCATTCGTTGCTCCCAATGCGGTCTCCTCTACATTGGAGAGACCAAACGCAAACTGGGCGACCGCTTTGCAGAACACCTGCGGTCTGTCCGCAAGAAAGACCCAAACCTCCCTGTCGCTTGCCATTTTAACACTCCACCCTGTTCTCTTGCCAACATGTCTGTCCTTGGCTTGCTGCATTGTTCCAGTGAAGCCCAACGCAAACTGGAGGAACAGCACCTCATCTTCCGACTAGGCACTTTACAGCCTTCCGGACTGAATATTGAATTCAACAACTTTAGATCTTAAACTCCCCCTCCCCACATCCCCACCCCGTTTCTCCCCCCTCCCTTTTTTTTCAATAATTTATATAGATTCTTCTTTTCCCACCTATTTCCATTATTTTTAAATCTAAAACTAAAACTTTGTTAGTTTTTCCACCCCACCCCCACTAGAGCTGTACCTTGAGTATCCCGTCTTCCATTCTTAATTAGCACTTTTCTTAGACAATATCACCACCTTCAACACCTCTTTGATCCTTTTGTCTGTGACATCTTTTGATTATCTGCTCCTATCACTGCTTGCTTATCTGCACAATCACCACACCCTCAACTTCTCTCTCCCCCCGCCCCCCCACCTTAGACCAGCTTATATTTCACCTTTCTCCTAACTATACTCAGTTCTGCCGAAGGATCATGAAGACTCGAAACGTTAACTGATTTCTTCTCCACCGATGCTGCCAGACCTGCTGAGTTTTTCCAGGTAATTCTGTTTTTGTTTTGGATTTCCAGCATCCGCAGTAGCTTTTAGCTTTTTGTTTTTATATAGAAAAGAAGTAAAACTGTGTGAAACTGCAGGTCAGGTGACCTGAACCGGACCACTATTCCAGAGGAAATATCCCAGGGAGCATAGCACAGACAGAGGGAAAGAGAGAAGTTCCCAAATCAAGAAGAAGGTCCCAAACCAGGGAACAGGGCAGAAACAGGCCCCAGAAGACTGTCCCCAGGCAGGGACGAAGACAGGGATCAGTGATGGATCCCATTGAGTCAAGATAAATGACAGCAGCAGAGACAAAGGCTCCAAGTTAAAGAAACGGCTATGGGGAGAAGACGTGAAGCAAAGTGGGCTTGAGAGAAGCCATGAAGATCCAAGGAGGCTGCTGAAGTTTGGTAACTCCTTACCACGGGCCTTTTGGAACAGTGGTGTCCTGCTTGGCATGGCCAAAGATCTGAAATCATGCTTGGAAGGTGAAGTTTGAGTGTATGGAGAGATCCAGAGGAAAGAAATCTCAGAAGGTGAGATTGAACCCCTGGAGATGGGTCCTTGTTGAAGCGTCCTAGTGGGGCCGACTTTTGGAAACAATTCCAAGACAAGTTCTTCAAATGTGGAGATTGAAAATCCTCATGAGAAAGACAGACTGTTTCAGTGAGACTGGTTGGCTCACAGTGTGACAAGTGCCTGGGTGGGTTGTTGAGAAATCAATAGAATCTGCTTTGGTTGAATTTGTCATTTACTTTGGAGTGTCATGTGCCTTACCACAGTTCACCAGTTGGTTCACATGTACTGCATACTTACTCTGAATATTAGAGTCTTTCCGAATTTGTATGTGTCTGTAAAGATATAGCTGGGGTGAAGGAATAGTGAATATTTAAACCATTTTCTTGTGTTTGCATTGAGACCTTTCCAACTTCTTTGTCTCGTGTTATATAGTTCATTTTCTTTGTTTGATAAATATTTTATTCTTTGTGTTAAAAGTTCATCAACTGCCTCCTGTGAATTTGTTCAGTAACTTTCCTCCACAGTTTCTAAAAAAAAAGTTAGGATCTATCAAGCCAGGTTTCACTCTGGGATCTAACCTGCCCAGTGTTAAAATCAGCTGGGTGCGTAACAACTAACACAAGTTGGGCCAAATGGCCTGTTTCTGTGCTGTAAATTCTACGAAACATAAATAATTCTTAAGGGACTTTATAGGGTAGATGCTGGGAGAACATTTTCCCTGACTCTGGAGCCTTGAACTCCGATTCATAGTCTCAGGATAACGGGCTGGGCATTTACAACTTGATGAGAATTCTTTTCATTCAGAAGGTTGTAAATCTTTGGAATTGTCTAACCCAGAGAGCTGTGGATGCTCAGTCATTGAGTATTTTCAATATATTTTAATATATGGCGGATTCCATAACATTTAGGCAATCGCTCCGGTGGATTACCATCTCTGCAATGAAAATGTACCCTACTTTATTTCAAAATCACTTAAGATTAGTTTAGTTTTTAGAAATTCCATATATTTTAATGGTATGTTAGATCAAAGATATTCTACTGTAAACGTACATTACTATTGGATTGTTTGTGGTTTCATTGATCATTAAATTGGGTTCATATTTTAAGCTTTGAGGGAGCGTTGATGTTTCAATTGTTTTTGAAGACTGAAGTGAGATTTTATGGAAGTAGAAGATAGTTCAACAGCTATAAACACAGCTACCAAAAGAGTTTGCTATTTGTTTAGCCAGGTATATTACTAAGAACTTGGCTGGATCTTCAGACAACAATAAATACACTTGAAGGGATGGAAAGTTAAAACTCACCCCTGAAAGCAACCCAAGTTATGAGAGAGAAAATAATCTATAATACAAAGATTGGAAAAAGACCTAAAAGATTAACGGTGACATTGTCATCACAGAAAATAAAGAGGGTCAGTTTCCTTGGCATCAGGCATCTAATACCTGAGAAACACGATGCAATCAGGAAAAGAGAAAACTAGGAGGATAACAACTTTTTTGCAGCTTCTGCTACAGAACCACCTCACCACTGAATGGAATCATTCTTTGGTATACCAAGAATATGCTGTGATCTGGTTTGCAAAGTATTCGGTGCATTATTTTTGTATGCCTTCACAGTGAACCTGTTTTGTGTGAGAGGGGGAAAATTATCTGCAAAGGAAAGGATGATGGACTGTAGATTTCTGATGATAAAGACAATCTTGTTGAACCAAAGGTAAATAAATAAAACAGCATTGCACGAGTTCAATCTTTCTATTGTGGTCAAGAATGGCCTCCTTTATAGGGCACTTCTGTAAAGGATCCTAACTGGATCAAGACTTACCCTTTTGACTCCCTAGTTGCAAGGTTGTGGATGTTGTACTTAAGCCCCAAGAGAATTCTTGATGTTTTGCAAAATAGTTTACAGCAACTGTGTAATGAGATTATATTCTTGATTCTCATTATGGAAGTTGGCAGGACACAGTTAATTGAATATATTGGCTGTGTCATCATTCTGCTGATGAGATTGATCTGCAACATGTCATTTTCCTTTGCGCCATGTCCCCTGAGTCACCTGTGAGATTTTTGGGAAATCATCAAGTGCCAGTGAAACTGATGTTCAGTTGCATTTGGATTTGGTCGGCTTTTACAATTTGTCCTAAATCAAATACAAGAACTGCAAATAGATACAGTCCTGCAAGTTTTCTCCTGGAACCTCAAAGGTAATCAGTGAATTTTCAGAATATTAATCAAACTTTACGACCCACGATATTCAAGCTTTGACCTCTTATGTTTCACAATTGACACAATTGTGTTCCAACCAGTACAGGAACCATAGTTCTCAAGCAAGCTAGGATGTCCAATTTTAATTCTGTGTAAGTGGCATTTTGAATGAGTTCGAATCTTCCCCAGTCTCCAAAATGGAAGTATGGTAGCCTGGTCTTGGGGGCATGGCAAGAAAGCTAAACTTTAGAAGCAGCCTCTGCTTGTAAACACTTGCATGCTACAGTTCTTTCCATATGCCACCAGTGATTGACTTCTGTCTTCACATTGAGGATACTCTCCATCGTGTTGTGTGGTATGACCACTATGCTAAATGGAATAGAGTTTGAACAGATCTAGCAACTCAAAACTGGGCACCCATGAGGCGCTGTGTGCTATCAACAGCAGCAGAATTGTATTCAACCACAATCTGTAACTTCATGGCCTGGCAGATCTCCCACTCTACCATTACCATCAAGCTGAGGGATCAACCCTGGTTCAACAAAGAGTGCAGGAGGATGTGCCAGGAGTAGCACCAGGCATATCTAAAAATGAGTTGTCAACCTGATGAAGCTGCAGCACAGGTCTACTTGCATGCCAAACAGTGGAAGCAGCATGCAATAGAGAGAGCTAAGTGATTCCACAACCAACAGATCAGATCTAAGCTCTGCAGTCCTGCCGCATCCAGTCACGAATGGTGGTGGACAATTAAACAACTATTTGAAGGAGGAGGCTCCACAAGTATCCCCACTTTCAATGGTGAGGGAACCCAGCACATCAGTGCAAAAGACAAGGCTGAGGTGTTTGCAATCATCTTCAGCCAGAAATGCTGAGTGGATGATCCATCTTGGCCTTCTGCTGAGGGCCCCAGCATCATAGATGTCAGTCTTCAACCAATTCAGTTCACTCCAGGTGATACCAAGGAACAGCTGAAGGCACTGGATACATGCAAAGACTATGGGTTCTGACAACATTCCAGTAATAGTACTAAAGACTTATGCTCCAGAACTAGCTGCACCCCTAACCAAGCTGTTCTAGTGCGGCTACAACACTGGCATCTACCTGAAAATGTGGAAAATTGCCTAGGTATGTTCTGTACATAAAAAGCAGGACAAATCCAGCCCAACAAATTACTGTCCCATCAGACTACTCTTGATCATCAGTAAAATGATGGAAGGGGACATCAAAAGTGCCATCATGCGGCACTTACTGAGCAATAACCTGCTCACTGATGCTCAGTTTGTATTCCGCCAGGGCCACTTGGCTTCTGACCTCATTGCAGGCTTGGCCCAAGCATGGACAAAAGAGCTGAACTCCAAGAGGTGAGGAAAGAGTAACTGCTCTTGACATCAACGCACCATTTGATCAAGTGTGGCATCAAGGAGACCTAGCAAAACTGTAGTCAATTGGAATTGGGTAAAACTCTCCATTGGTTGGACTCGTACCTAGTATAAAGGAAGATGGTTGTGGTTGTTGGAGGCCAATCATCTCAGTCCCAGGATATTGCTGCAGGAGCTCCTCAGGGTAGTGTCCTAGGCCCAACAATCCTCCCTCCATCATAACCCAGAAGGAAAAATCAGTAAAAACTGGGAAATAAGAATACAGTCTGAATTGGTCTTGTATATCTTAAAATGAAACACCAGTAAAACTGGTACTGGTAAGAGTACTGATCCAAACTGTTCTTTCCTTCTGGGAAGGTCAGAAGTGGGGATTTTGGCTAATGATTGCACAATGTTCAGCAACATTCGCGACTCCTCAGATACTGAAGCAGTTCATCCCATGTGCAGCAAGACCTGGACAACATTTAGGCTTGGCCATCTCCAACAAGAGAGAATCTAACCTTCTCCCCTGGTGTTCAATGGCATCACCATTACTAAACCCCCCACTATCAACATCCTGAGGGTTACCATCGACCAGAGACTAAACTGGACAAAAAACAGGTGACTACAGGCCAGTTAGCTTAGCATCCGTCATTAGGAAAATGTTAGAGTCCATTATAAAGGCATAATAGCAGAGCATTTAGAAATGGATAACACAATCAGAGTCAACATGGCTTCATGAAGGGGAAATCATGCCTGACAAATTTATTAGAATTCTTTTGAGGGGGTAACAAGCAGGATGGATAAAGGGGAACCAGTAGGGGTAATATATTTGGATTTCCAAAAGACATTCGATAAGGTACCGCACATAAGGCTTCTTAACAAAGTAAGAGCCCATGTTGTTGGGGGTAGTATATTAGTATGGATGGAAGATTGACTAACTAATAGAAGACAGAGAATTGGGATAAAGTGGGCATTTTCGGGATGGCAGCATGTAACTAGTGGAGTGGTACAGGAATCAGTGCTGGGGTCACAATTATTCACAATATATATTAATGACTTGGTTGAGGGAAGTGAATGTACTGTCGCCAAGTTTGCGGATGACACAAAAATAGGTGGGAAGGCAGGTGGTGAGGATGACAGGGTTTACAGAGGGATATAGACAGGTTAAGTCAGTGGGCAAAAAGTTGGCAGATGGAGTATAATGTGGGAAAATGTGAGGTTATGCACTTTGGCAGGAAGAATAGAGGAGCTTAATATTATTTAAATGGAGAAAGACTACAGAAAGCTGCAGCACAGAGGGATTTGGGGGTCCTCGTGCATGAATCCCAAAAAGCTAGCATACAGGTTCAGCATGTAATAGGGAAGGCAAATGGAATGTTGACCTTTTATTTCAAAGGGAATGGAGTATAAAAATAGGGAAGTCCTGCTAAAACTATACAAGGCACTAGTTAGACCACACCTAAAATATTATGAAGAGTTTTGGTCCCCTAATCTAAGGAAAGGTATACTAGCATTGAAGGCAGTCCAGAGAAGGTTTACCAGGTTGATCCCGAGTATGGAGGGATTTTCTTATGAGGAGAGGTTGAGTAGATCAGGCCTGTATTCATTGGAGTTTTGAAGAATGAGAGGCAGCCTTATTGAAACATATAAGATTCTTAGGGGGTTTGACAGGATAGACACTGAGAGGTTGTTTCCCCTTGTGGGAGAGTCCAGGACCAGAGGGCATAATCTCAAGAGTAAGGTGTCACCCATTTAAGGCACAGATGAAGGGAGGAATTTCTTCTCTGAGGGTAGTAAATCTGTGGAATTCTTTACTGCAGAGGACTATGGAGGCTGAGTCGTTGAGTAGATTCAGGACTGAGATGGACAGATTTTTAATCAGTAAGGGAATCAAGGGTTATGGGGACAAGGCAGGAAAGTGGAGTTGAGGATTATCAGATCAGCCATGATCTCATTGAATGGCAGAGGAGACTCGATGGGACTTCTGCTCCTACGTCTTATGGTCTTATGGACCAGCCCTATAAATGCTTTGGCTACACGAGCAGGTCAGAAGCTGGGATTTTTTGCAGCGAGTAACTCCAAAACGGACTCCCCAAAGCCTGTCCACCATCTACAAGGCATTAGCCAGGAGTGTGATGCAATACTCTCTACTTGTCTGGATAAGTGCAGCCCCAACAAGACTCAAGAAGCTCAACACCATCCATCATAAAGCAGCCCACTTGACTGGCAGCCCAACCACCACCTTAAACTTTTACCCCCTCTACCACTGATGCACAGTAGCAGCAGTGTGTACCATCCACTAGATCACTGCCGCAACTCAGCAAGGCTGCTTCGACAGCACCTTTCAAATTTGTGACCTCTACCTAGAACAGGCTTGCCCAACCTTATCACGTGGAGGGGCCACATTTCAAAATTTTTCTCATTCAAGGGGCCGATGAGCAAATTTCGAAAGATAGTTTGGCACAAATTAAACGTGAATTTCAAAAAAAACCTGAGGTATGAAAAGAAACATCTTGCTGAGCAAAACTTATAACATCGAAGCAATGAATTGATTAAAAAAAGAGTAATAAATAAAGTTGAGTGTGATAGTGTGTGTGAATGAGTGTGTGTGTGTGTGTCTGGCTCACTCCCAGCCTCAGGGTGCTCACTCACTCACCCTCACCCACTGAGAGTGGATGAAAGAACATGTTGGTGTGCGGGGGTGAGGGTGAATGAGAACCCTGAGACTGGAGGTGAGCCAGACTTATGCACACACACTCAGGCACCCACCCCCCTCACTTTCCCTGCTCCTCCTTACTTGCCCTTTCTGCCCCTCACACACTCACTCTTTCTCTCACCCTCACACACACACTCTTCCCCTCTTCCCCTCATGCACTCTCTCTCTCTCTCTCTCCCTCTCTCCCCCCTAAAACACACTCTCCCCCTCACAGACACTCACTCGCTCTCACTAAGACTCCATAGACAGCACCTTCCAAACCCATGACCACTACCATCTAGAAGGACAAGGGCAGCAGATAGATGGGAACACCACCATCTGAAACTCCCCTCCAAGTCGCTCACCGTCCTGACTTAGAAATATATCACCGTTCCTTCACTGTCGCAGAGTCAAAATCCTGGAACTCCCTTCCTAACAGCACTGTGGGTGCACCTACACCACATGGACTGCAGCGGTTCAAGAAGGCAGCTCACCACCACCTTCTCAAGGGCAGCTAGGGATGGGCAATAAATGCCGGCCCAGCCAGCGAAGCCCACATCCTGCGACTGAATAAAAAAACACATTCTCTCTCTTCCCCTCATACACACTCTCTCTCTTTCTCTCTCTCTCTCTCTTTCTCTCTCAAGCACACTCTTTCCCCTCACTCACACTCTCTCTCTTTCTCCCCCTCACACAAACTCAATCCCCCAATACACAATCTCTCTCCCCCTTGAAACTCTCTCCCTTTCTCTCATCCTCACACACTCTCTCTCACGCACACTCTCTTCCCCTCATGCACGCTGTCTCCCCCTCCCTTTCTCTCTCTCTCCCCCCCCACATACTCTCACTCTATCTCTTCCCCCTCACAGACTCACTGTCTAACCCCCACACAACCTCACTCTCTCTCTCCCTCACACACACTCTCACCCTAATACACTCTCTCTCTACCCCTATCTCTCTGCCCTCTCTCCCCCTCACTCTCTCTCCCCCTCACACGCTCTCTCTGTCTCCCAGACACTCTCTCTCTCCTTCCCCCTTCATGCTCTCCCTCCCTCTCTCCCCCATGCTCCCTCTCTCCCCCACACACATACACACTCACACTCTCTTTCTCCCACCCACACACATACACACTCTCTCTCTCTCTCTTCTCTTCCCTTGCCCTCACTCCCTCCCCCTCACGTGCTCTGTCTCTTCTCTCTTCCTCCCCCCTCATGCTCTCTCTTTCCCGCTCCTGTCAGGTATGTGCTCTCTCTCTCTCCCCCGTCAGATACGCTCCCTCTCTTTTCCCCGCCAGACATGCGCTCTCTCTCTCCCCTGTCAGACGCCCTCTCCCCGTCAGGTGTGCTCCCTCCCTCCCTCTCCCTGCCAAGCGTGCTCCCTCCCTCATTCCCTCTCCCTGCCAGGCCTGCTCCCTCCCTCTCCCTGCCAAGCGTGCTCCCTCCCTCATTCCCTCTCCCTGCCAGGCCTGCTCCCTCCCTCTCCCTGTCAGGTGTGCTCCCTCCCTCCCTCTCCCTGCCAAGCATGCTCCCTCCCTCCCTCTCCCTGCCAAGCGTGCTCCCTCCCTCCCTCTCCCTGCCAGGCGTGCTCCCTCCCTCCCTCTCCCTGTCAGGTGTGCTCCCTCCCTCCCTCTCCCTGTCAGGCGTGCTCCCTCCCTCCCTCTCCCTGCCAGGTGCGCTCCCTCCTTCCCTCTCCCTGTCAGGCGCGCTCCCTCCCTCCCTCTCCCTGTCAGGCGCCCTCCCTCTCCCTGCCAAGCGTGCTCCCTCCCTCCCTCTCCCTGTCAGGTGTGCTCCCTCCCTCCCTCTCCCTGCCAGGCATGCTCCCTCCCTCCCTCTCCCTGTCAGGTGCGCTCCCTCCTTCCCTCTCCCTGTCAGGCGCCCTCCCTCTCCCTGCCAAGCGTGCTCCCTCCCTCCCTCTCCCTGTCAGGTGTGCTCCCTCCCGCCCTCTCCCTGCCAGGCGTGCTCCCTCCCTCCCTCTCCCTGTCAGGTGTGCTCCCTCCCGCCCTCTCCCTGCCAGGCGTGCTCCCTCCCTCCCTCTCCCTGTCAGGCGTGCTCCCTCCCTCCCTCTCCCTGTCAGGTGTGCTCCCTCCCTCCCTCTCCCTGTCAGGCGCGCTCCCTCCCTCCCTCTCCCTGCCAGGCGTGCTCCCTCCCTCCCTCTCCCTGTCAGGCGTGCTCCCTCCCTCCCTCTCCCTGTCAGGTGTGCTCCCTCCCTCCCTCTCCCTGTCAGGCGCGCTCCCTCCCTCCCTCTCCCTGCCAAGCATGCTCCCTCCCTCTCCCTGTCAGGTGTGCTCCCTACCTCCCTCTCCCTGCCAAGCATGCTCCCTCCCTCCCTCTCCCTCCCTCTCCCTGTCAGGCGCGCTCCCTCCCTCCCTCTCCCTGTCAGGCGCGCTCCCTCCCTCCCTCTCCCTGCCAGGCGCGCTCCCTCCCTCCCTCTCCCTGCCAAGCATGCTCCCTCCCTCCCTCTCCCTGTCAGGTGTGCTCCCTCCCTCCCTCTCCCTCCCTCTCCCTGCCAAGCATGCTCCCTCCCTCCCTCTCCCTGTCAGGTGTGCTCCCTCCCTCCCTCTCCCTGTCAGGTGTGCTCCCTCCCTCCCTCTCCCTGTCAGGTGTGCTCCCTCCCTCCCTCTCCCTGTCAGGCGCGCTCCCTCCCTCCCTCTCCCTGCCAGGCGTGCTCCCTCCCTCTCCCTGTCAGGCGTGCTCCCTCCCTCCCTCTCCCTGTCAGGCGTGCTCCCTCCCTCCCTCTCCCTGTCAGGCGCGCTCCCTCCCTCCCTCTCCCTGCCAGGAGTACTCCCTCCCTGCCAGGCGTGCTCCCTCCCTCCCTCTCCCTGTCAGGCGTGCTCCCTCCCTCCCTCCCTCTCCCTGCCAGGCGCGCTCCCTCCCTCCCTCTCCCTGTCAGGCGCGCTCCCTCCCTCTACCTGTCAGGCGCACTCCCTCCCTCCCTCTCCCTGTCAGGCGCACTCCCTCCCTCCCTCTTCCTGCCAGGCGCGCTCCCTCCCTCTCTCTTCCCCCCTCATGCTTTTTCTCTCTTTTCCCCCTCACGCTTTCTCTCTCACCCCCTCATGCTCCCTCTCTCTGCCCTGGCTCCCTCACGCCCCACTTGGCAGCGATAGTGAAGGAACGGTGATATATTTCCAGGTTAGGATGGTGAGTGGCTTGGAGGGGAACTCCCATGTATCTGCTACCCTTATTCTTCTAGATAATAGTTGTTGTGGGTTTGGAAGATGCTGTCTCAGGAGGTTTGGTGAGTTCCTGCAGTGCATCTTGTAGATGGTACAAACTGCTGCCACTGTGCGTTGGTGGTGGAAGGAGTAGATGTTTGTGGAAGAGGTGCCAGTCAAGTTGGCTTAGTTTGAAAATATTTAGCACATTCAGATAGAGCCTTTAATTTTTTTTACTATTATTTACTTGGACCTCATTCACTAATTACTGTTAAATTCTCTGCCCTCACTGTCCCACTCTGCTTGCCTTTACTTAAATCGCTATTCCGTTCTGTTGTCTCTACTTTTCTGTTTAGGTTTCTAAATCTCCTTCCACCTTTTATATTTTAAAACCCTAACCACAGCCCTAGTTATATGATTCCATAAGACCATAAAATGTAGGAGCAGAAGTAGGCCATTCGGCCCATCGAGTTTGCTCCGCCATTCAGTGAGATCATAGCTGATCTGATAATCAACTCCACTTTCCTGCCTTGTCCCCATAACCCTTGATTCCCTTACTGATTAAAAATCTGTCTTATCTCAGCCTTGAAGATACTTAGCCCACTACAGCCCTCTGTGGTAAAGAATTCCACAGATTCACTACCCTCTGAGAGAAGAAATTCCTCATCATCTGTGTCTTAAATGGGTGACCCCTTACTCTGAGATTGTGCCCTCTGGTCCTAGACTCTCCTACAAGCTCCCTAAGAGTTTTATATGTTTCAATAAGATCACCTTCTTCTAAATCATCATTCTTCTAAACTCCAATGAGTACAGGCCCTCCTACTCAACCTCTTGTAAGAAAATCCCCCATATCCAGGATCAACCTAGTGAACCTTCTCTGGACTGCCTCCAAGGTCAACATTCCATTTGCCTTCCCTATTACATGCTGAACTTGTATGTTAGCTTTTTGTGATTCATGCATGAGGACCCCCAAATCCCTCTGTGCTGCAGCGTTCAGCAGTGTTTCTCCATTTAAATAATATTCAGTTCCTCTATTCTTCCTGCAAAGTGCATAACCTGACATTTTCCCACGTTATATTCCATCTGCCAACTTTTTGCCCACTGACTTAACCTGTCTATATCCCTCTGTAGACTCTTTGTGTCATCCTCACTGCTTGCCCTCCCCGCTATTTTTGTGTCATCTGCAAACTTGGCGATTGTACATTCACTTCCCTCATCCAAGTCTAATATATATTGTAAATAATTGTGGCCCCAGCACTGATCCCTGTGGCACTCCACTAGTTATAGGTTGCCATCCTGAAAATGCCACCTTATCTCAAGTCTCTGTCTTCTATTAGTTAGCCAATCCTCTATCCATGCTAATATATGACCTCCAACACCATGGGCTCTTACCTTGTTAAGTAGCCTTATGTGAGATACCTTAATCCAAATATATTACATCTTCTGGTTCCCTTTATCTATCCTGCTTGTTACCTCCTCAAAAAATTCCAATAAATTTGACAACCATGATTTCCCCTTCATGAAAACATGCTGACTCTGCTTGATTGTATTATCCATTTCTAAATGCTATTACATCCTTTATAATGGACTCTAACATTTTCCCAATGATGGATGTTAAGCTAACAGGCCTATATTTACCTGTTGTTTCTCCCTCCCTTTTTGAATAAGGACATTACATTGGCAGTTTTCCAATCCTCTCGGACTTTTCCAGAATCTAAGGATTCTTGGCAGATTACTACCAGTGCATCCACTATCTCTGTAGCTACTTCCTTTAATAACCTAGGATGCAACCCATCAGGTCCAGGGGACTTATCGGCCTATAACCCCTTTAGTTTCCCTAGTGCCTCTTCCTTGGATCTTTTATTTTATTTTTATTTCCTTTGGAAATTTCATCCCACCTGTAGATGAGGTTTCCAGAAAATGCAAAGGCCGCTTGGCCTTTTCATGAAAACTTAGGCTTAATTGATTATTTAATGGCCTTAACAGGCCTTTCAATTGTCGGCGGGCATGCTGCCGACTCCGGAGGGCACCCGCCGACCAAACTATTGCGCGACTGCATGTTGATGTCGGCATGCTCGGTCGACTTCAATGCATGTCATTTCATGCTCGAGCAGTTCGGACGTGCGCCCACTCACCAAGTGAAAATACCTGCCCTTGGTATTTAAAAGTTTCCCAATCCTCTGGCTTACCACTAATCCTTGCCACGTTGTATGCTTTTTCCTTCATTTTGATATATCCCTAACTTCCTTGGCAGGACACTGATCCCAGCCTTGTTTACAGAATCACTGAATCGTTACGATGCAGAAGGAGGCCATTCGACCCATTGTGTCTGCATCGACTTTCCGCATGAGCATTATGGTTTAGTGCCATCCTCCTGCCTTTGCCCCGTACCTCTGCACATTGTTTCTATTCAAATAATCATCTAATGCCCTTTTGAATGCCTCGATTGAACCTGTCTCCGCTATACTTCCAGGCAGTGCATTACAGACTCAAAACACTCATTGTGTGAAAAAGTTTTTTTCTCACATCACATCATTTGCTTCTTTTGCAAATCATTTTAAACGGTGTCCTCTTGTTTCTGATCCTTTTACGACCAGGAACAGTTTCTCCCTATCTATTCTATCCAGCCCCCTCATGATTTTGAACACCTCTATCAAATCTCCTCTTAGCTTTCTTCTCTCCAAAGAGAACATTCCCAACCTGTCCAATCTACCTTCATAACTGAAGTTTATCATCCCTGGAACCATTCTTATACACCTCTTCTGCACTCTCTCCACTGCATTCACATCTTTCCTTAATGTGGCACCCAGTACTGTACATAACACTCCAGCTGAGGTCTAACTGGTGTCTTATATAAGCTCAGCATAACCTCCCTGCACTTATACTCTATGCCCCTATTAATAAAGCCCAGGAAACTGTATGCTTTATTAACTGCTCTCTCCACCTGGCCTGCCACCTTCAATGATCTTTGCACATATATACTCAGGTCCCTCTGCTCCTGCACCCCTTAAGTATTGTACCCTTATTTTATATTGTCTCTCCATGCTCTTCCTACCAAAATACATCACCTCACAATTCTCCACATTGAACTTCATCTGCCACCTATCTGCCCACTCCACCAACTTGCCTATGTTCTTTTGAAGTTCTAAACTGTCCTCACAGTTTACAATGCTCCCAAGTTTTGTATCATCCGCAAACTTTGAAATTGTCCCCTGCACACCAAGATCTAGATCATTAATATATTTAGGTGGAGTCTATCTCAAATGGAACAAATCCCTTTTTCTCCAGAATTGGTGCCAGTGCCCCATGAATTGAAACCCTTTCTTCCCACACCACTCTGAGTCACATGCTTAATTCTCTAACCTTCTTGACCCTGTGCCACTTGACATGTGGCTCATGTAATAACGCAGGGATTATTACCTTTGAGATTCTACATTTTTATTTGGACCATTTGAACATGGAGATTTGATAAAGGCATTTAAAATTAAGAAGCGTTTTGATAGAGTAAATAAAGGTAAGCTGTTTCAAATGACTGAAGGGTTGATCACCAGAGAGCACAGATATAAGATGATTGGCAAAAAAAGCAGAGGTGAGATGAGAAAAAAGGCTTTTGCCTAATAAGTGGTTAGGATGTGAAATGCAGTGCCTTGATAGGATGGTGGGTACAAATGTAATAATAAACTTCAAAAGGGAATTGAATAAATGCTTGAAGGAGAAGATATGGGGAAAGAACAGGAGAATGGGACGAAGAGGAATGCTCTTCAGAAGAGCCGGCATAGACTCGATGGACAAAATGGCCTCCTGTACTGTACTTTTCTGACTCTATGGTGTATTCAAAGTAGTCATTAACACAGTTGTTAGCGAGTTGATTACTACCTTAGAGAAAATTCACAGAAGTATTGCTGATACTTTTTTAAGGTAGAGTATAGAAAATAACATTTTGGAATTTTCTGCTTTGAAAAATTCCCTTTACTATAAGGAGTTCTTTGAAATGGATCTTAGAAACAAAACATTTCAAGCTTTACAAATATTATAAGCACTAAGTGCAAAAGACAAAATAAAGTAAATGGCGGAAAATGAAAAACTAGTGTATTAAATTACACTATGTTTAAGTGAGTGTCCAACATTAGCTTAGTTCAGTTTGTAGAACTCGCCCCTGAGTCCATTGCTATTCCAAATCTCATTAATAGTGCTGTCCTTCAGATAAGACATTAAACCAAATTTCCTCTTCCTGTGGCTCAGTTGGAAGGTGTGGGTACCAAGAAACTACTCAAAGAGGAGAATGAGTTGTCTTAGAATCCTAGCCAACATTCTTCTCTCACCTTCGCTACCAAAGAAGGTTTAGGTAGTTATCTGCCCTATGGGTATTTGTTGAATTTTGCTGCATGTCCAATTACTGCCACATTCACCAACATGAAAACAATATTTTAAAGTAATTCATTGTATGTGTAGCACTTTGCAATATTTCTAAGAAACAAAATAAATGCAAATACATCTTGCTTCTTACATGATGTGTGCACTGGAAGTCATTTTGGCATTTTGCAAATTAAATCCTATAGTACATAAAACAAATACTAATGTTCAGTTTTGAATTTGGATTGATGGTTATCAGTCCACATGGAACGCTTCACCTTTGTATCCATATTAATTTTTTATCAAACATTCTAAACATGTGAATCAGAAGGCTTAACAGGATATGCAAATTTGTGGTAAACTGTATAATAGACCTTTTTGATCTGCAACAGATGAATTGGGAATAAGATGCATTTGCTCATGCTTCTTGCTGTGTCTGTTCCTGTTAGAACTTACAGTTGTGTTTCCGTTATAATGTATTTCAGAATCCACTGTCCAAACTATCCTGGAGGAAATCTCTTGTATAAACTGAACAAAGAAGGGACTTCTTGTCTCACAATGCAATTAAATAACTTGCATTTAAAATATTTGTCTGAACTAACTAAAGTAGTCAATATGTCAAGTAGGAACTGGCAAGCAACATGCAAGATAATTGTCTAAGGAGAGGATTTGGAATAGACTGATTTGCTTTGAAGTTTGTTAGAGGAAGTAAATGGATATATCCACTTAAACTATTTGTGTAAGCTAATACAATAACTTTCATAGTGTAATCACTTCTTTATTCCCTGCAGGTCGTCTGGCCATTTTAGTGTAGTGGAAAGGACTTTGCATCCTCCTCAGACACTAGTGTTTCATTCATGTTGGAAATGTGAAACTATGAAAATAAGACAAATAAATCATATGTTTGAACAGCTGCTATACTGTAACTTGACTTAGATGACAGTGAATATGATGAGAACATGTGCAACATAATACAGGATGCGTATACTATAAGAGCATCATATTAAACAAGATATAAACATACATCTATTTTGACAACTTCAACTATCTGTTAAAATGACTTTACCTGTGGGTGGGAAACCCTGGCTTGTTTTATGTGATTTGAAAATAATAGAAATATATATTATTATATTTTATTCTTTTGTTAATTTATAACTTGTTACAAATGATGTGCGCCAAAAGAATTTCTGTACTTTTATTGGACTGTAAACAAACACATTCTCTCATTTTGACTAAGCAACTACAGAGTTGGAATTTAATTATGTAGTACATTATATAGATAATAGGTTATAATTCAGACTTATTTACATTTTTCTTTCAGTTTCAGTGACAATGACAACATAACTTATGTTATGAACATAATTATATTAAATGGCATATGCAGTATACTGTTTTAATGTGTTGAGAAAGGTTGCATTTTAATAGTTATTTGTCCATCTACAATTATGAAAATTCTTTATTCAAGCATTTCCCTCCTCCACCCCTAAAAGTTCTATTAGCAACACCAGCCCTTCCATACTTAACTCAACTCACTTGGGCCATTCTTTGTGGGTGAATTCAGGCTGTGAATTGTCATCATCATCGGCTGTTCCTCATTTCAAGGAGGATGTCTCCACAGGGTCGTGAGTTTCTGACATGGATCTTCATGTGACTGAACAGGCTGATTCCCGACCTGCAGATCTTTGGACACATGGGGCAGAACATCCCATGTGGCAGTGGGATCTGGAGTGCAGGATTTGCTTCCTTTCCTTTCCTCCTCTGCCACCGCTCTACCTCATTAAGGCATTTGGACTTGAAACATATGGATGGACAAGTTGTCGCCATTTTGAACAATTGGTAGCAAGCTCCTCCCATTCATTAATGTCAATGCTACCACGCTTCAAGGAGAGATTCAGAGTATTTTTAATGCGTTCTCTTTGTACTCCACTGGAACATTGGCCATTTGAGAGTTGAAAAAAAAAACAGGACCTGGTGGGTGAACAGTAGCAGACTATTCACATAATCGTGCAGAAACCCTAGCTAAACCTTCCCTTACCTAGCCTAAGGGCATTGACTGCGCAGTGTCCTTTACTATGTCATTTTGAACTCATTCTAGCATTTGATGTTTCTCATAAACCAAGTAAAAACTGAAATGCAACTATAAACAGAAGTTACATCCACATACACAAGCTAATTCTGATTGAAGAATGATTAGCTCATAACTGAAATAAGTCTAAGAACAGGTTTTAAATTAAAGTAATTAAATACCTTGACCAAGGAAAATATTGACCAGATTTTGCTGTAGGGTGTCGTCGCCGCAAGTTAGACTTGCCCTGGTACCCTTCAGCTGAAACAAAAAAATTGCCTGCCAATTTTCTGAAAGCTGGTACCCAAATTCAATTTGGATCATTAAAATGTATAATTTAACAGAATGGAAGGTAGAAAACATTTCTAACCAATGCTTATAGGTTGCCTGATTTGGAAAGTATTTTTTGGAAAATTCTTACAGCTCATCCTTCAGAATGAGGGGGATAAGGCATCTGGGACCAGAGTGAACAGGACACCCTGCAGGATATTTCCTCAACCAATGAGATTTAAGGATTGGGAATTAAACACAGGAAGGACTGCGAAGGGAGTGTAAACTAGAGTGGTTGAATTCAATGGTAAATCAGGTACAGAAAGAAATAAGGAGAGATGATATTCTTAAAATCTCCTTGAAAAATTCAAAGCCTGAAAGAATGAGATTCTATATTTGTAACAATTAATTTTCTGTGCTAGAGAGTTTGGTTGGCATTAATTAAAAAATTATTACATTGGTAAAAGTGTGCTTACACTATTACTAGTCCTAAATATCTGCATCAGTTTAGTTCATATCTAACAAGCAAATACAACAATTTCATGACATTCAACACATGCCAATAGTGAGGCAGGCAACAAAATGCCATTTTTGTGAAACTAATGGCAGAGGGATGCAACTTGGGCAGCAATTTTTGGATTGTAACATTTAACCACATTATTTGTTTCTCACCTGAAGTTGCTGTACCATGTATGCATAAATAACAGCAAGTACCATTAGCCTTACTGTTATGTTAACAGCAAAATCTCAGCCCTTAAAATTGTATTTACCTTAAATCTTTTCATACTTTTTAAAATTCCAAGTGACATAATAAGATTTGCTGTGCTGCTAATATTTTTGTTTTTATAATCTGTTCTACTTTGGTAAGTGCATACATTTATTTATCAACAAAAATGATGCATTTTCCAGTACACAGCATTATACTTTGCTGCCGGTTATGATTTAAAACACATCACATGTTGCACCATTCAATATTACTCTACCATTAGAAATGGGGAATTTGGTCCATGTTAATGAACTGCTGGTGGTAAATGCTACAAAATAGAGATCAAAAAAAGTTGCAAAGCAACCACAATTTTTGTAAACTGAAGTAATTGGTTAAACAAAATATAGTCGTTTGGTGGTACAAAACTTGAATATTGCTGAAATAAGACATTTTGTCAGAGCTTTTCGTCTTGCGCTCATCTGGACAATCACAAGAATACCAATATCAGGGGAAGCAACAATTTTATACTGTATAAGAAGAGTGCTGATTGGTTGGCAAGTGGACTCTGGTAGAGGAATTGCCATGGAGAATGCACCAGTTAATGATTTACTGACAATTAACTGCCAAGCATTGTTTGAAATTTAAACCAGGCAACTTGACTCTGATTTGTCAAGGAATTGCCAAGGGGAATGAACCAGCGAATGGCTATCACATTTTATTTAGCTGAAACAGGTGCAATGTGTGTACATGTTCTTTCTGTCCGCAAAGAATAGGGCCCTGTGTATTAATATATGTAGCTTCTAGTACACGTAAATGCAGCACACTATGAGCCCAACTGACGATCTGAAATTGGTTGTCAGCATAAGTTTTAGTGCACAGTTTCCATCATTAGATGTGATTCCACGGTTGAACAACATTTGCTAAATAATCCTCAGTGTGCTACAACAAAACTTCAGCAATAAACAAAATATATATTTTTGCTGCTCCAGTGGAATTTTGAAGCAGTTATAATTTTGAGAGAGCACATTCATGAAGCACAAGAAAATATCAAATAGAAAAGAAAGGGAATGCAGAAGCAGTAACCAACAAAGTTATGTCACCCAGAGATCAGTTTCTAGTTGTTGCTAAGTGGTGAACAGGTTTTTCAACTGTTGATAGATTCTGTATCTTTTACAGTGGAGAATCTAATAAAATATCAAAGAATACATCATCCATACTGACATTCATCAACAACTCACATTACCAGTCTAGAGCCTACTATGAAGATCAGTAACAATGGTTGGTGTTAATACCCATATTCATACCAACGTGACAATCTAGCACACTCTGCAATTTGGCTCACTAGTCCACTGGTCCAGACCAACCACCTCCAAGACCACCACCTTTAGTTCTCTTCCAGAATGTTGCTATTCATTACTTATTTGAATCATCTCGCAGGCTTTCAATAGGCATTGTAGAGTCAGTATTAAAGTCTTGACAGCTGAAGTGGCTGCCAATCCAATGTATGCTGTGGAGGATTTGTTTACTAATGGGTCGTTCTAAAACTGAGCAAACATTATTTTATAAGTCCATGGAGAGCAAAGTGACGTTTTTAGAACACTGGTCCAGGTGAAATCTCATGCTTTACTTTTAATTATTTAGTTAAAGTTGTAACACGTATTGTTCCAACAGTGGCTGGAACTATTGCAACATTTAATTTGATACACATGATAATGTATAACTATTCTGTATTTTTCACTTTTGTAGCTGTTGCATAAGATTGTAGTGAAGCTATCTCTATCTAATAAATATAAAATGATCTATACGGTAACATTTCTTGTTGTCTATTCTGTCACATTACATCAAATTTCACCAACATACTTTAAAAACAAATTGTATAATGAAGGCAGTAATTTAAAATGTACACATTTCACCAAAGTTTCAATTTTAAAATTCTCATCCTCATGCTCAAAACCTTCTATGGCCTCATCCATGTCAAGAAGTGGGATTTTCCGTTCCCAATTGCGGTGGGCAGGAGCAGAAAATATCGGGAGATCGCAAAAATCAGTTTCATGCCGTCATAAAACTAGTTTATGATTGGCCACTCCACCCGTCAATGGTGGGCCGCGTTTCCCGCCAGCGTACGTTGGGAAGTTAATTTCAATACATTAGAATGTTATAATAAGTCCTGCTCACCGAAATAATCCCCCCCATACTGGATCATGAGCACATATCGGCGTGATTGCATGCCGATGTGTTTCGCAACTCTCCATAAGCAATGTGCACCTGGTGAGCTGCACTTCACTCAGAACTTTGAGCTTCGAGGTTTGTTTGTCTACCTTGCTTTGGGCAGCACTCGTGATCATCAGTGCCAGGCTTTGCAGTCAGCACCAAATTGCTTTTGTGGGGGCTTACGGGCAAGTCTCTACCTACCAGACTAGTGGTAAGGCGGGGTTGACTTTTCAACAGTTACAGGGATAGGGCTTGCTTGGAGAAGGTGGGGTATCCCAGGGTATGTTGGGGGCACATGTTGATCTGTGCAAGTGGCCTCAAGATGACAAGGGCTGAGGAGGCAGTCTCCAGAGGAGGTGAGGCCAGATGGAGATGTGAGGGTGTGTTTGAGAGTAGTGTTGATGTCCCTTGAGCTGGCAGTGAGTGAGATACCAGTGAATATGTGACGGCTTTGAGTTATTTTCATTTATTCATGTGATGAAGGCATTGCTGGCCAGGCCAGCATTTATTGTCCATCCCTAATTGCCCATGAGAAGATGGTGGTGTAAAGGAAAGATCATTTTTTCCTATTACTGTGGGATACTTTAAAGCAGCCTTATGGGTGTGTGTGTCTGCTTTAATTAAACTGCAGACAGTCAGACTGCAAGATTTGATTAATCAAAAGGGTTCAGGTGTAAAACAAGCATTTGAAATGGAGATGGGTAAGCTAGGATGAAGTCTCAGCAGATACAGGATGAATGGAATTTGCATTTTTAGATAAGCTGAGGTTGTTTGATTTTCAAAGGGATATGATAAGAAAATGTTTACAACTGGCAAGATAAATAAGGCAAAGTTATTAAGTTTATTTTTCCCGAAAGTGCTGGCCATAATGACAACATGAAAGAGTTTAATATTTTTGGAAAAGTAACTTCCAAAGTAAGGGTGAAACAATGGGATTTACAGATCAACAATGTGGTTGACTCTTAAATGCCCTCTGAACAAGGGCAGTTAGGGAAGGGCAATAAATGCTGGCCTAGCCAGCGATGCCTATGTCCCATGAATGAATTTAAAAAATCAAAAGAGAGAAATATATTGAGAGAAAAATGGAAAGCTGTATGGTGTGGCTGTGTAAGATCTTGAAAGGTGCACTGTGTGAAGCAGACATGTGGAAAAAGCCTCTAGCCACCCTGGAGAAGTTTGCTGTTCCAGTAACCAAGGCTTTGTTAAAAGCCTTTGGAGTTCCATTGTTGACGGAGAAAGAAGTTGTGACATCCCTCCCTTATAACAACTGTGGGTGCTTGTGGTAATGTTGCTGGATGTTTTATTGGTTAAGGATCTATTTGGAATGTTGTCTGGAACGGGTGTGCAGTTGGAAGTCTAGTTAAGTGGAAATCTTGTTAGAGCTGTTATAAAATTAAATCTAATTGTGCAACTGTAGCCTTGTATGTTTAAGTTTTCTTTTCTTAATAAATGTTTTAATTTAATCTTTAAAATCTCAAAAGGTGGTAATGGACTCATTACTTCTGACTTCAGTGCACAAACCTCATAATAAATACAAATTGCAAAATTGTTGTGGCAGCATGGCCAAGGTTCCCTTTAGGATTTGGTCAGCCTGGCAAATACCATATCATAACAGTGGTGAGCTGCCGCCTTAACCGCTGTAGCCCATGTGGTGTAGGTACACCCACAATGCTGTTAGGGAGGGAGTTCCAGGATTTTGACCCAGCTACAGTGAAGGAAGGGGGATATATTTCCAAGTCAGGATGGTGAGTGGTTTGGAAGGGAACTTGCAGGTAATGGTGCTCCCAAGTATCTGCTGCCCTTGTCTTTCTAGATGGTAGTAGTCATGGGTTTGGAAGGTGCTGTCTATGGAGGCTTGGTGACTACCTGCAGTGCATCTTGTAGCTAGTACAAACTGCTGCACTGTGCGTTGGTGGTGGAAAGAGTGAATGTTTGTAGATGGGGCACCAATCAAGTGGGCTGCTTTGTCCTGGATTGTGTCAAGGTTCTTGAATGTTGTTGGAGCTGCACTCTTCCAGGCAAGTGGAGAGTATTCCATCATACTCCTGACTTGTGCCTTGTAGATGGTGGACAGGCTTTGGGGAATCAGGAGGTAAGTTACTCGCCAAGGATTCCTAGCCTCTGACCTGCTCTTGTAACCACAGTATTTATATGGCTAATCCAGTTCAGTTTCTGGTCAATGGTAACCCCCAGCATGTTGTTAGAGGTGGATTCAGTGATGGTAATGCCATTGAAAGTCAAAGGGCCGTGATTAGATTCTCCCCTATTGGAGATGGTCATTGCCTGGCACTTGTGTAGTGTGAATGACACTTGTCAGCCAAAGCCTGGATATTGTCCTAGTCTTGCTGCATTTCAACATGGACTGCTTCATTATCTGAGGAGTCACAAATGGTGCTGAACATTGTGCAATTATCAGCAAACATCCCCACTTCTGACCTTATGTTGGAAGGAAGGTCATTGATGAAGCAGCTGAAGATGGTTGGGCCTAGGACACTACCCTGAGGAACTCTTGCAGTGATATCATGAGACTGAGAAGATTGACCTCCAACAACCATAACTATCTTCTAATGTGCTAGGTATGACTCCAACCTGCGCAGAGTTTTCCCTTTGATTCTCATTGACCTCAGTTTTGCTAGTGCTCCTTGATGCCACACTTGGTCAAGTGCTGCCTTAATGTCAAGACCAGTCACTCTCACCTTACCTCTGGAGTTTAGCTCTTTTGTCCGTGTTTAAACCAAGACTGTAAATGATGTCAGGAGCTGAGTGGCTCTGGTAGAACCCAAACTGAGCGTTAATGAGCAGGCTATTGCTAAGTAAGTGCCACTTGATAGCACTGTTGATGACCTCTTCCATCTCTTTACTGAATGTGTGAGTTTAGAGTGGTGAGATGGTTGCCTTACCCCAGCGGCACAATGAGATGATTCATCCTCTTTCTGCACTGGATGGCCAACCTCTTCTGTGCAGCGTTGGCACTGACCACCACTGCCTCCCGAGCCAGAGCGGTGAGATTGCTGGACCTCATGCGGCTAGAGCAGGGGTAAAGAACATCATGGGGATGTGGTGGCATAGAGGTGTTGTCACTGGACTGGTATTCCAGAGACCAGGTCAATGTTCTGGGGACCTGGTTCGAATCTCACCACGGCAGATGGTGAAATTTGAATTCAATTAAAAATCTGATGATGACCATGAAACCATTGCCGATTGTTGTAAAAACCCATCTGGTTCACTAATGCCCTTTAGGGAAGGAAACCTGCCTGGTCCGTTTTACATGTGACTCCAGACCCACAGCAATGTGGTTGACTCTTAAATGCTCTCTGAACAAGGCAATAAATGCTGGCCTAGCTAGTGACACCCATATCCCAGGAATGAATTTAAAAAAAAAACTGGTGGTTCTTCAAAAGGAATTCCAGGGATGGGCCACTGAGAACTGTGTGCGTGGCTGCAGTTTAGATATGGCACCCGGAGTGAGGACACGGTGAGGTAACTGCATGATGTGCAATTCAGAGGCCACCCACCGGCGATACGATATGCTTCCTGTGGCTGCATAATTAATAAGATGAGAAGCAATGATACAGCACAAAAACCCACCCTTACTACTGGCAGGAAAAATGTCTTTTTTCACGCCTGCCACCTCACTTAGTGCAATACAGGGAAAATTCAGGCCAGTTACTTGGATGAAGGGACCGAATGTATAAATGCTAAGTTTGCTGATGACACAAAGATAGGTTGGAGCATGAGTTGTGAAGAGGACATAAGCAGTCTGCAAAGGGATATAGATAGGTTAAATGAGTGGGCAAAAATTTGGCAGATAGAGTATAAGGTGGGAAAACGTGAACTTGTCCACTTTGGCAGGAAGAATAGACAAGCAGTATACTAGTTAAATGGAGAGAGGTTGCGGAACATATGAAATAGGAGTAGAAGTAGGCCATTCGGCCCCTCGAGCCTGTTCTGCCATTCAATAAGATCATGGCTGATCCATTTGTATTTCTAATTCCACATTCCCATCTACGCCTGATAACCTTAGATTCTTGTTAGGCAAGGGAATCTATCTACCTCCGCCTTAAAGATATTCAAAGACCCTGCCTCCACCGCCTTCTGAGGCAGAGATTTTCAAAGTTGCACAATCCTCAGGGAAAAAATTCTCCTCAACTCTGTCCTAAAAGAGCACCCCCTCATTTTAAAAAAAGTGCTCCCTAGTTCCGGACTCACCCACAAGAGGAAACATCATTTCCGCATCCACCTCATCAAGACTGTTCAGGATCTTATATATTTCAATCAAATCACTGCTCACTCTTCTAAACTCCAGTGGAAATAAGCCCATCCTGTCCAACATATCCTCATAAGACAACCCACTCATTCAAGGTATCGATCTAGTAAACCTCCTCTGAACCACTTCTAACCCGCTGACATCCTTCCTTAAACAAGGAGACCAAAACTGCACGTAATATTTGAGATGTGATCCCACCAATGCCTTGTATAACTGAAGCATAACATCCTTACTTTTATGTTCAATTCGTCTCGTAATAAAGGATAGCATTCCATTAGCCTTCTCGATTACTTGTTGAACCTGCATACTAACTTTTGTGACTCATGCACTAGAACATCTAGATCCCTCTGCACCTCGGAATGCTGCTTAAGTAATACTCTGCTTTTTTATTCTTCCTGCCAACCTGAGCAACTTTACATTTTCTCACGTTATCTCCATCTGCCAGATTTTTGACCACTCACTCAAACTATCTATATCTGCCTGGAACCTCCTCATGTCCTCTTCACAACATACTTTCTTACCTACCTTTGTGCCTTCACTCCCCTCACCTAAGTCACTGATATAAATTGTAAAAGGTTGAGGCCCCAGCACAGACCCTTGCGGGACTCCACTTGTTACATTCTGCCAATCAGAAAATTACCCATTTCTGCATACTCTGTTTTCTACCAGCCAGCCAATTTTCTGTCCATGTTGATATGTTACTCTCTACACCTTCAGCTTTTATTTTCCACAGTAATCTTTGATATGGCACCTTATCAAATGCCTTCTGGAAACCCAAGTGCAGTACGTCTACAGGCTCCCCTTTATCCACGGTGCGAGTTACTCTTTCAAAGAGCTCCAATAAATTGGTTAGACGTTTCCCTTTCACAAGACCATGATGACTTTTCCCAATTACTTTAAGTTTTCTAAGCGCTCAGCTATAACCTCGTTAATGATCAATTCTAGCACCTTCCCCATGACAGGTGTCAAGCTAACTGGCCTATAGTTTCCTGTTTTCTGCCTCCCTCTCTTCTTGAATAGAGGAATATTTTCCACTTTCCAGTCTGATGGAACGTTTCCTGAATCTAGGGAATTTTGGAAAATTGACACCAACGCCTCTTCTACCTCATTAGCCACCTCTTAAGACCCTAGGATAAAGTCCATCAAGGCCTGGAGACTTGTTAGCCCGCAGCTCCAACAGTTTGCTCAGTAAGTCTTCCCTAGTGATTGTAATTTCACCAAGTTCCCCTCTCCCTTCCACCCCTTGATTTACGGCTATTACTGGAATGTTTTTTTGTATCCTCTATAGTGAAGACAGAAGCCAAATATTTGTTCATTTCACCTGCCATTCCCTTATTATCTATCAGCTCCCTATCCTCACTCTGTAGAGGACTAACACTCACTTTACTTACTCTTTTCCTTTTTAAATACCTGAAGAAGCTCTTGCTATCCTTTTTTATATTTCTAGCCAGCTTCCTCTCATACTCTAATTTCTTTCTCCTGATTGACCTTTTAGTTATTCTCTGCCGTTTTTAATATTCTGACCAGTCATCTGACCTGTCACTCATCTTTGCACAGTTATATGCTTTTCCCTTAAGTTTGATGCTTTCCTTAACTTCATTAGTAAACCACAGATGGTGGATCCTCCCCTTAGAATATTTCTTTATAGTAGGAATATACTTATTCTGAATATTCTGAATATTTTGAAATGCCTCCCATTGCTCCGCCATTGATCTATCCTCTAGCCTTGTACCCCACTTCACTTCAGCTAGCTCAGCTCTCATGCCCACATAGTTGCCCTTATTTAAGTTTAAAATACTAGTCTTAGACCCACTCTTCTTTGTTTCAAACTGGATGTAAAATTCAATCCTATTGTCCCTCTAACTGCCTCCCCGACCCCCTGACTACCCCCAACCACTCTACCACCCTACAACCCTACCCAGCTACCACTCTACACATCCTGCCACCTACCATGCGTTCTACCCTACCCACCCTGCCACGCTACCCACTTAGCCCACTCACAGTCGTTCACTAACACACTCAAAAACTATTTAAATGCCCCAAAGCATTTCAATGTGTTAATAAATGAAGACTATATGAATATATAAGAATATATGGCAGCTAGTGCTGTAAAAAGGAGGTGTGGCTATGCTTCCCCTGACGATCCTGCACTACGAGGTAGGACTCAGAACAGGTACATTCCGCATTTCTGAAGAGACTCAGTTCGGAAGTCTGTGCAAAAAAATAGGAGCGGAGTGGCAGTTTGACGGTGATTGCTACTCCTTGGAAGATTCGGCTCATATATATATGAAAACTCGTGTTTTTAAAGTATTTTGTAAAAATGTCATTTTCTGTACTCATGTAGCTTTCAGCCAAGCTCTCCAGATTCCCCGGTGACAGAAGACACAGTGAAGTCCTCCTTCGCTCACACACAGTTACGAAACCCCACCAGCCACCACACATACAGTAGTCAGCCCCTTGCCACCACCCCAAACACAGAATAATCAGCCCCACTCCCACTGTCACAGCACTCGCTCACACCACCCACCCCGCCACCCCCCACCCCCACCCTTCCACCCCTGCACTGCTGCCAATCCTTCTCTACCTTTTTGGTCTAGTGGCCAGTGCCTACAATACAGAGTCACCAACCCAGCTTAAGGAGCCTGTACAACAGGAGCAGAAACGTTTGCAGCTGCCACTCAGCTTGCTAGCTTGGCTGCATGACTTCTCGGTTTTTCCCTCACTCAGTCAGTGACTGAATTACACTTGCTGACCTCTGCCTACATCAAGTCAGTGCATAGACGTCTGGGCTCACATGGCACTCGCTGGTAGAAGTGTTTCCTAAGATTAAAGGGCACTTTGGGCTCAACATTTGCCCTTGTGCTGTTTGGCGGGATCGATCCAATGGGTCCAGGGCTGTCTGCCTAGAGTTTCCTCTCCACAGTCACCATTGCTGCCTTAGCAACCACAACTCTGTTTCTGCAACCCTATCTGGGGTTGCACCCCTGAGTTTGGGAACTGCTGCCTTAGCACATTGTTACTTTCTAGCTCTTATAGAGTCCTTCACTTTTTCATGCCTACCTCTTGAAAGTGCTATGAACTAGAGATATTAAGTTCCTGATTCTATCATTAGTTCAGCCACCCTTTTAAAGCTACTTTATTAGCAGTGTTGGGACGGTCATCTAAGGGTATAGGCGAGGAATGGTGGGAATGTTGCAGTGTATTTGTACAGGAAGGACCTTTGGTTGTCAGAGTTGTGGGAGGAAGGTTGCAGATGTGCAAGAACGGGAAATAATGTTCAAGAGTCGTGTTTGTGTGAGAACAATATTAGATGTATATGATGCTTGCTAGATGTGAGAGCTTTCGGGAAGGTGTTACAGTATATGTTGGAGGTAGGTTGGGAGTACAGAGAAGTGGATCCCAGTAGGTGGAAAAAGATGGCTGTGACTTGAGAACTGGCTTAAGTTGTTTTTTATCCTCATTGTAAAAGTGCTCATAATCTAATGAAAGCTGTATTATGGAGTCACAGTGAGGTATGTGGTATAGATTTTTTCATTGGGGATGGATCAACATTGAAGGACAACAGGAAAGGAGAATTGATGTTCTACAAACCTTATCCATTTTTCCATACTGCTTTCCCTTCGCCCCTCTCTCCCATGATTTGATGAGGACCAATGAGGGAATGTTTCAAGGCATGGCATAGGTTATAGGACTGTTTGATTTCAGTGACATTGGGCAGAGGTGGTGGCAGAGGTGAGTAGAGTGACTGTTGCATATGCTTCTGACCTTTGACATTGATCCACTGATGCATCGTAAGTGAACCTTTCATTACTATCCAGATGTCAGGGGTGCCTTTATTAATGTGTACAGCATTCCCTTCATCACCCACCTCCCCCTCCTTGGCTTGCTCTTCCTCAGAATTGTCCAAAGAAAATCTACATTGTTCCTCTTGCAGGCCCAAACTTCGCTGCCATACAAATTTGTGCAGAACGCAGCACATCACGGTCATTTGGAAGATCCTGGCTTTTGTATGCTGCAGGGTGCCTCTAGATTTGTCTAGGCATCTGAAACACATCTTCATTATACCATTGCTCATTCAATCACACATGTTATGGACAGGGGAGAGATATGGGATAATTTTCCTCTTTTTCCACCTCTCGACTGACCACAAGACGTGTTTCAAAGAAATGCTTTAACCCCTTGAGTGCTGCGACTTCCAAGAACAGGCACAAGATAGGCTTTCTCGTAGGTTTAAATTAAAAGAAAGAATAAACATTATTTCTCAACACCTGAAATATAATCACAACACGCACTCCTTATTCACGCAAGACGCGGGCGCACGCACACACACAAAGAAAAGGTGATTACAAAAAATGGTAGCATGCACTGATATCTTGAGAAAAGTCTGAGATATCATGATTATTTTAGTTCTTCAAGATGATAGTTGAAAGTGTGGCAGGCCTATGAATTCTCTTTTGGTTCATTGAAGAAAAAAATGTAGGTTTGAGGTTTCTGGTGCTGAACCCACAATGGTTTTCTCAGTGCAACAGCAAGTTTCTGGCTTTTCCAGTTGAAGTTGTGGTCAAGCCCCTGTAGTGAAAAATATAATCTTGCAGTTGAAACAAGTTAGCCCCACTTCTCTGCCTGTGGTGGATTTTGTAGGCAACGTTCTTCCTTTTGCTTGGCAAGATAGCTTCCCTCTGTAACCTTTGTATCCTAGACTGACTGCTCTGGGTTGTCCTTGTGAGTTAATAAGGTATTTCCTATCTCAAGCCAGCTTCTGTCATGTGACCACAGTATCGATGTTCCCATTGTACAAACAATGGGGAATGTTTGCTATCTCCATCAACATTCCAGTTATGAATGCCTTCTGAATATCTTTACTTGCATTTCCATGAGATTGATAAGACTAGCAGGTACTGTTACTCTAAGTCACCTTAACTGAAATGGAGAGTGGCAATGAGCAGCACCTGAGAAAGGTTATTTGCATCTTTATAACTTCCCAGAGACATGCCCAGAGGCAATCCCTGTCTGTACAGAAAACACAAAAGAAAGTCACCTGACCTCCCAAAGTCCATTTTTTCATGGTAATTTGTCCATATTCTATAGTGCTTTTTAAAAGCAAAATGTCTGTCTTCTTCATAAGGTCATGTGCCTATGACACAGGTTTAACACACATCTATGGTCATATGGCATTCGCTGTTGGATGTCATTGGTTAACTTTCTGACAGGTGTCATCTTCCAAGTTTGAAGTTTGTATCCCTCGTCTCAAAGCAGCGACGGGAGGAGGGGGGCGGAGTGGGTGGTGCCGTGTGTGCTTACAGGTTCAAAGATGAGAGGGAGCTTGGAGTGAAACAGGATGAAAACATCAGGTGTGCAAATCTTGTACACACCTACAGGAAGAGCTTTTTGAGGTTGCAAGTTGGAGTGGGAGCCTTTGCAATTCATACACACTCCTGGTTGCTTTAGGGTGTGTCGATTGCCATGTCTATGTATTCAATGATACTCTGCACCCTTGGGAAGCCAGGCATTGACACAAACCTGAGCACCTGCTCATTTTGACTGCATTGTCATAGGCGAAGCTCACATAATTGCGGAAAACAATTTCCAGTTTTGGAAAACAATCCAACAGTCACTGGTGGTATCTGGAATGATCTGAAGGCAAAAGCATTGAGGGCGGCCGTGACTTTGACAACCACAGGTGATGTGTGACTACCAGGTCCAGCAGGGAGCAGGTTTCCTAGGAGGCTGCAGATGTTTGCCACCAGCTGACCTGACAACCTGAGTTTCTAAAACACTGATGTACCGAAATGTCAAAGATGCTCACCCGTTTCTTGATACCGTGTGGAGTGAATCGAATTGACTGAAGATTGTCTTCTGTGATGGGGGTGGGGGGATCCTCAGGAGGAGGTCCAGATGGATCATCCAATCTGCTTTTCTGGCTGAAGATGGTTGGAAATGCTTCAACTTTGTCTTCTGCACTCACATGCTGTGCTCCACCATAATTGAGGATGAAGACGAGCATGGAGTCTCCTCCTCCTATTAGTTTAATTGTCCGCCTGCATTGATAACTGGATGTGGCAAGACTGCAGATCTTTGAAGTGATTTTTTGATTGTGCAATTGATTAGCTTTGCTTCCACAAGGGCTATACAGTGGTCACTCCTTCCAATACTATCATGAACTGATGCATCGCTGACAGATTGATTGGGAAGAGGTATAGATTTTTTCTCTCTTGTTGGTTCTTTCACCACCTGCCACAGGCCGAGCCTGGTGCTTACGCCCTGAAGGACATGGCCAGCCCAGACAGCGGTGTTGCCACCGATCCACTCTTGTTGATGGACGTTGAAATCCACCACCCAGAGTACATTCTGTGTCCTTGCTACCTTCAATTCAGCTTCTTCCAGTGGTGCTCAACCTGGAGGAGTACTGATTAGGTGATAATCAGCAGGAAGTTGCCTTGCTCATGTTTGATCTGATGCCATGAGGCTTCATGGGGTCCAGAGTCAATGTTGAAGATCCCAGGATTTCTCCCTCCTGACTGTATACCACAGTCATCACCCCTGGTGCCTTTACCATTGTCTGGCTCATTAATATCCTTTAGGGAAGGAGATATGCATCCTTTCCTCATCTGGCTTATATCCAAAGGCTCAGAATCCAAAGCAACATGGTTGACTTTTAACTGCCCTCTGAAATGTTCTAGTAAGCTCTCAGTTGTATTAAGTTGCTATGCAAGACTATAATGTGAATAAAACCAGACAGACCACTCTGCATTGACCTTAGCACATGACAAAGCCCCCCCCACCCCTGCCCAGTCCGTCCTGTAAAGTCTTCCTCACTAACACCTGGGAACGAGTGCCAAGAGCAAGTGTGCTGTCCAACAGACTGGCTATGTCCCAGACTCCTTCATCACCATTCTTGGATATGTCCTATCCCACCTGCAGGATAGACCCACCAGAGGTGGTGGCATAATGATACATAGTCAGGAGGGAGTAGCCCTGGAATCTTCAACATCAACTCTAGAGGGTTTCAAACAGGCAACTAGAACATGCGTGTAGTTGTAAGACCAATGCATTCCAGAACTTTAGAAAGAAAGTGAAGCTTGGTGGTTGTAGAGAATGAAGAAGTTAAAAGTAGTCTTTTTTTTAGAAGGGAAGGGGATGATGAGAACAGGGTTGAAAGACAGAGGAATCAAGCTGGAGCATTGAAACAAGTTGTTTATATTGGTTATCATTAGACTCAGAAGATGAAGATGGATGGTCAAGTGCTTGAAGACAAGTGGGTTCAAAAAAGTAGGTGCTGGTTTTCATACGCACGACAAGTTTAGTGGCAGTGAATATAAACTGACGACATTTAGATTTAAAATGTGATATGGGTTATGCACAGGACTTTAGATACAATAGGTAAAATTTATTGAAGATAGATATTAAAGGAAAAATTCAGTGATCCAAATTCCCAGTGGGGAGTCATGCTCCAAAGAAGAACGGTTTGATAATCAGTGCTACAATATTGTAATGCTTTCTCTGGCTATGCTTCCTTTGAATGCAGTTTCTTACTGGTCACTCAATTTGCTCTCGAATGTAATAAAATCAGGGAACCATTCACCGTAACCTTTCTCGAAAAAATAGAAAATTATTTAAAATACACACAGACACACACACACACCTTTAACCAGCTGTAAGACCATGCTGAAAAAAGATCAAACTATTTCAATAGTCGCAGCATCACTAAACGTTAAAAAATTGCAATTTTTACAAGAACATTTTTAGAAATTCCAAGGGCTTTTGTTTTCTCGAGTGTATTGGCTGAAGTTCTGTTTTAATGCAGTGCTTTATTTATCCGCTTTAGTAATACATGCTGGCAACCATAGTGCACTATAAATATAATTTCTATCATAAGCTAACCCACTTTATCCAATTTACAGTTTAGGCAACCTAAGTACAATGGGACACTTTATACTGAAATCTCGTTTGGCATGACATAATGTCAGTTTGTCAGGACTTACACTGTATCAAAAGTCACTCTGTTAAGTGGTACTGGCTGAGAGTTTGATGAAATGAACTCAGCAACATCAGGTTCAGTTACAGTAAACAATCACATCAACTTGAAATTGCCAGAATCTCCACATGCATTCAAAGCAGGATTGAAAGACTAATCCTGAAACTGTATTACATTCTGTGCTTTTTTCTCATAATGAACCTTGCTTAAAATTGGCCGCATCGAAATTGTGAATGGAATATAGATTTTCTGCTGGAACTTTCTGGCCCCGTTGGCACCTGGCATAATGGTGGGTTGGGGGGAGGGGGAACAATATGGTGAGAAGACCAAAAATCGGTTTCACGCTGTGGTGAAACTAGTTTGCAATCATCCGCTCCACCCATTGATGGCGGGCTGCATTTCCTGCCGCCACATTTTGGGAACCTAATTTCAATACTTTAGCATCTCATTATAGCCCTGCTCACCGGAATCATCCCCCAACGCTGGATCATCTGGGCCACGCCCATGTGGTTCACAACTGACATAAGCCAGGTGCACCTGGCGAGCTGCAGCTCGCTTGGTGCTTCAAGGTTTGTTTGCCTACCTTGCTTCAGGCAGCACTCGCAATCATCAGTGCCAAGCTTCACAGGCAGCACATCACTTTAAGGGGATTCATGGGCAGCTTTCTACCTACCAGACGAGCCATAAGGTGGGGGTTGCTTTTCAACAATCAAGCAGGGCTTGCTTGGGGAAGGGGGAGGTGGCTCAGGCAAGGGGAGAGGCTGCAGGATGAGAGCTGTGCTGGGGAAGGGGGTACCCCAGGGTGTGTGTGGGAGCACATGTTGATCTGTGCAAGTGGTCTGAAGATGGTGAGGCCTGAGGAGGCAGTCTCCAGAGGAGATGAAGCCAGATGGAAATTTGAGGGGGTGTGTGAGAGAGTCAATGGTGATGTCCCTTGAGCTGGCAGTGGGTGAAATGCTAGTGAATGTATGATTGCCTTGTGAGTGTGCGAGTTTAGAGTGATTACATGGTTACCTTACCCTGGCAGCACGGATGAGATCATTCATCCGTTTTATGCACTGGATGGCCGACCTCTTGTGTGGAGCATTACCACTGACCACCTCTGCTACCCCCTCCCAAACCAGAGTGGTGAGACTGATGGACCTCCTGCTGCCAGAGCAGTGGGAGAGGATATCGTGATGGGCCTCCACGGCATCCAGAAGACGTCCCATGGGTGTGTCACTGATTCAGGGAGCTGCATTCTTCTTTCCTTTTGGGGCCATATCTTCACCATAGCAATCCTGGGCTGCAAGCATTGAGAAGTGTGTGCGCGCTGCAGTTTAAATATGGCCCAGCATGAGGAAGCGACGAGGTAATGGCATGGTGGGAAAATCAGAGGCCACCTGCCAGGATGATGGCATGTTTCCTGTGGCTGCACAATTAATGAGGTGGGAACGGGGCAATATGGCCCGAAAACCTGCCATTGCGGCCAGCAAATAAAACTAAAACGCCCTTTATCCCGTCCGCTACTGCTCTTAGTGAAAATCTGGGACAATTCTGCCATCGGTACCTAATCTTAGATACATGCATCTATGCTGATCATAGTGCAGAAGGGGCAGCTTAGATTTAAGTTCTGATTTTAACCCAATGCAAGTAGAACAGGCATGTAGTTAAAATGGGGGTTGAGGTGTTTCGTGCCACAGTCCTGTCATGTTCCTGTTCAATGCCATTTTTACTTAGCGTGAAACTTGTTCAGGAGGACAACTTGCCTCAGGCTGACAGGATCCTACTTTACAGTCAAAGGTCACAATCCAATGTAATTGATACTGCAGAATTATTTTAATTGACAAAAATGTGTTGCACATCAGTTTGAAACCCATCGGTAAAGCCTGCTGGGTATGGTGTCACTGCTATTGTATAAAAGGGGAACTGTCTGGCGAACCAGGAGACTCGAGCTTCCAGATCACCTCAACCTTTTTTGCCTTACATTACCTCGGAAACTTCCTCTCACTACCCATGGCTCTATAATTGCCAGTTTTTCTGAATGCAGGAATAGTTGGAGGAAAAGGAGCAGGAGCATGAGGGAACTGTGCCTCCAGAAGACACCAGGTGAGGGCAGTGAGTTGGGGATGGTGGGGGAATGGAGGTGTGATCATGGCAGGCCATATCCAGCACTCTAGATGTACAGGCCCATCGTAACTTTCCTGAACCCGACTGAGGAACAGTGCCACAGGAAGCTTCACTTCATCAGGCCGGCTATCTTGGACATATGCTACTTCCTACAAGGATACCTACTGTCTGTTCTACTGAGTACCATGTTTAGCCAGAGGCTTTTAGTCACTACATTCCTTGACGTCTTTGCCACTTTCTTTCCAGTGTTCCAGGAGAGATTATCTGACTTTTTCAGTCTACGGAAGTAGCTACATTAAGCAGGTCACCAATAACCTTTTTGCTTGGGCTAACCAATGCAGCGTCTTTCCCACTGTCAATAGTCAGCAGGAGAGAGCTTGGGATTTTGCTATAGTAGCCATCTCCCCCTTCATGCAGGGCACCCTACACCACATGCATGTTACCATCAGGGCACCAGGTCACTAGTCGGAAAGGATACCCCAGTCCATCAATGTGCAACTAATGGTTGCTCACAGAAATTGGATCATGCAAGTTGCTGCAAAGTACCCAGATAGTCAACATAGTACATTTGTACAGAGGTTCTATATTATCCCACCAGTATTTGATCCGCATGGCGGGATGGCTGCTGGAGAACAATGAATACCCTCTCCCAACTTGGCTCACCACATCCCTCCGCAGTCCTAACACTCCGGAACAGCAGTTAATAGAAGCTATAGGACCATTAGTATCATAACTGAGCATAGTATAGGAATGCATATTAGGAGTGTCCATGAAGAGTCTCCTGTATGGTTGCTGTATGCTGCATACTTCACAACTTGCCTTGCAGAGGGGGGGCCTGCCTTTTGATGACCCAGAGCAGAAGTAGAAGAAGTTGGGTGGACGAGGAGGTAGCAGCAGCAGAAGAGCCACCTCAACATCTTTTAGTAGGAGGTGAGAGATCAGCTTGCTGCTAATTCTAACGATTTTAATAACTTATTCAGACAATTCCTATGTTAATGGTATATGGAGAATGTGAATTCAGAAACTGTAATGAAACCACACTGTGAGCCAAAATGCCAAATTCATTAAGGGTGTTGAATTTACAACCAAAAATAGTAATTGGCCTGAATTTTACATTCCGAGGCCAGGCGCGCGCCCAACCCAAATGTATGTGAAATTGCATGAGATGACATCGGGCATGTGTCCCGATGTCATATGCGTGTGAGCAATATTGATGTTGGCGGGCATGCATGGGAATCAGAGCCATGCCCGCCGACAATTAAAGGGCCAATTAAGGCCATTAAAAAGTCAATTGCACTCGATTTTATGTTGTCTGTGTGATTTTTGCACTCGTCGCACAGGCAAAACAGGCAGGCGTGCAGCCAGTTTTTAATGAATTGTCATCCAAGGGCAGGATAAAAAGGGTTTGGAACATTGCCATTGTGAGAAGTGAAGAGGCTGGGAGGTGGTTTGCTGCTGGTTGCTTAGTGAAACTTGACAGCTTTTTCTCTGTTATGAGCTTCCGTCTTTGCATTGCTAGCCTTCATTTCAGGACTTATTGGCCCCTGAAGATTTATACTGTATGGGCCATTCCAGTCACCACACAGCCTTCTGTTTTTCTGGTAATAGGGATTATGTGCTCCACTGGTGGTACCTCCTCCTCTGAGGAAGAGAGGGGCAGAAGGGAGAGGAGGCCAGGTATCCATAGGCAGCATCCAAGGGAGTGACCTGTGGGAGGAGAGGTGCAGGTACAGAGGGTGCAGGGCCAGCAGAGAGTCCAAGGCGGAAAGGGCCACAGAAGACACCACTCTCCTGCTGCCAGAGTGTATAGGCAGCGATGCAGCTACCTCAACATGTCAGAGATGCCGTGCCAAAGGAGGCTCCGTCTCTTCAGGGAGACTGTGACCTCAATATGGCAGATGATTGGGCCGGAGATCGCGTCCAACTGTGTGGGCGCCACTAGCTCTGAAGGTGACAGTGGCCCTCAACCCCTCAACCTCAATGCCTCCAGCTCTTTCCAGGGGTCAGTGGGGGAATGTGTGTGAAGTGTCCCAATCAGCTGCCCACAGTTGCTTGAAGCTGGTGACTGATGCTCAGTTTAGGCAGACCATGACATTTATTCATTTCTGAGGCCAGCCAGGCTGAGCGAGCCAGAGGCTTCACTGCAAATGCTGGGATCCCCTGCATCCAGGGTGCCATCGACTGCACACATGTGGCCATCAAGGTGCCAGCAGGTCAGCTGGGTGCCTTTGTCAACAGGAAGGGATTCCACTCCATGAACGTACAGATAGTGTGAGACCACAAGATGCAGATTCTGCAAGTCTGTGCAAGGTACCCTGGCAGCTCCCATGACACATACATCCTCCGACACTCACAAGTGCCAAGGCTGTTCATGGCTCCAGCTCGACTGGGTGGATGGTTGCTGGGTGACAAGGACTATCCATTGAAAAGGTGATGCCTCTCCAGCACCCAAGAACAGAAGCACAGCAGAGGTATAATAGGAATCATGCGTCCCCAAGGGCAGTGATTGAGAGCACCATAGGTCTGCTGAAGATGAGATTCAGGTGCCTGGACCATTTGTGGGGGGCACTACAATACCCTCCAGAGCATGTGTCTCTGATAGTGATTGTATGCTGCGCTCTCCACAATCTGGACCTGGCAAGGGGAGACCCACTGGAGGAAGAGGATCTTGAGGGAGTTCCACAGGCTACAGATGATGACTCCAGTGGTGGATCAGAAGAGGAGCCTGGGAAGAACACGGTGAGGACGTGGAAGCAGAACTCTGGAACGTTCAGGGAGGCTGGGACACCAGGGAGGCCTTGATTCATCGCTCCTTCAGCTGGCCACCAAGGCATTGCTTTCACCTCAAGCCAGGGGTTCCGTCTCCTTACCGGATGTTTGAAATGATCCATTCCATTGAACCCAAAGTCCACTCAGTACCTGTGCAATAAAGTTTTTGAACCACTCATGTTCAGCATGACATATTGGCCTGCCCTGCACCTACAAAACAAGTGAAGCATACTCAGGCCATTAACACAAAAACAAAATTTATATAATGTTGAAAAACGCTCACTGAAAATGAACATAACAGTAAATGGTGTTAATGGCCACACCAGTAAACAAATTAACAAAACATGACAGAACAGAAGATTACCCATGAACAGTCCCTCTTGTGCTCACAGTGCCTTAAACTTATGCTTGCGAATGCTGCAGTGGCATTGGAGGCTGCCTGCTGGCCTGTTGGCCTTGATGACCTTGGTGGTCACCCTCTGGCCGGTGGAGTCCGTGCAGGCCCCGCCTGGGAGGTACAGCCCAGCACCATGGCTGGGCACTCCTCAGTCATCATGGCCTCATCAGATGCCACGGTCACTGGCAGAGGGGCGGAGGAGCTGCTGCCATCATCCAGAGCACCCTGAGAGGAGCCCCCAGAGATGACAAGCAGCTCGTGCGCCAACCTGAGGTTGGTCTGGATCTCCCTGCTGTCATTGATGGACGGGCACCTAGCAGAGATACTATGTGCCTCATCCATTTCTCACACTAGCAGAGGCCTCCTGACGTCATTGCCTCTATGAGGACATGCAGGTTTGAGTTCAACCCCAGGAACTGCTGATTCTGTTCCTGGAGCTGCCGGTCCATGAGAGTCGCCAGTCTCTCAGTGGAGGAGGCAGTGTGCTCGGTGCTGATGGTCAACATAGTACCCATGCTCCATGTGGACTCCTCTATGACAGACCATGGCATGCAAACCCTCAGAACTCTCCACCAGATCCTCCCACACATCTCGCTAGACATACAGCATCTGCCATCTAAGGGATGAATCCAGAGGCTAGTCACCTGCCTCGGACTCAGCATGGTCCTGGTCTCCAACAATCTTCCAACTGCCGGTGCCCTGGGCACTCTCTGCCTCCACCTGCTCCTCACGTGAGTGTGCCATACCCTCACCGTTATGCATCAACATTGTAGCCGATGATCTAATGCCAGTCTAGGTGCTGGTATCTGCGCTGGTGCCTGGTGGAGAGAGTGGGTGTGATGCGGGTGCATCTGATGGCCACTGATCCTCCGGCGTCAAGGGTGGCTCATCGGGGTCCTGTACTTGGCTCGTCAGTAGTATTAGTCATCACATTGTCACTATGCATGCTAGGCTGGCTGATAAGACAATGGAGATCTGCATCGTGATGCTATCATCTTTCAATGAACGATGAGGACATTTTCATTACAGATGAGGCAACACAACAATGTTTACAAAATCCGACACACTCGCATCTGTGCACTGCACTCTTGCCTCCATCAGAGACCCCTGCCTTTCCACGACCGATGGACAGAGCTGGGAGCTGGCATCTCATCGCTAAGGCATCCATCTTGTACCTCGTCAATATGAGCAAGTTTGGGGGCCTCCACCCGTCCTTGACCTCTTGATGTTGTTATGGGTTCTCTTCTCTTGAAAGGACAGAGGAGCATTGATTAGTTCACTGTCTACCTGCAGCGCCATTGCAGCCTGCCCAATCCCATTTGAGGAACACCTTGCAGGGAACATCCAAGCCATGGCCCTCAAGCCCACAGCAATCAGGCCAAGCTGCCAGAGCTCACTGCTTTGGCCGGTACCGATGCCATTGACAGTTGGCACTCAGAGCCTTAGACCCCTGAGCACCACGGGGGGATGGCCAGCCATTAACACTTCTCCACACAGATCCATGTCAACTCGATACCCACTCTTGCCGAGCGCAGCAGATAGTTGAACCTTTTGTGGCACTGCACCCATGTGCATCGCACAGCATCATGGCCGCTGACCTGGGCTGCCACCGCTGCCCATGCTTTCTTGGTCAGGCGCGGTGGCCTCCTTTTGCCATTCTTGGTGGGTGAGGACATCCCAGCTGGCACTGACCTCCTGCGCGAGGAATCCTAGGCACTTATCCGAGAACCAGGGGCCTGTGTGCTCCTGGCGTGCCCAGTATATGCAGCTCAAAAAAAAACAGTTTTGCCAAGCAACTCCAAAGCTACAAAGTGTCCTATGGCAGCCTTCAGGGAGCTGCCTCTGCTGCTTTTAAATCCCCCACTGGGTCGCCATTGAACCCGGCACCCAATAGGCTCCCGCCCCCGCCCAGCCCTTCTGATCATTGAGCAGATGCATTTCACGCTGCGCATCCCTTAATTGGCCACCCAGTTTGAAATCGCATTGGAAACACAATCTCGCCCGGGAGTAGATTATCCATCCGCTTCAGGTTCCGCCCACTCAACATGCACGCCAAGCGTGAAATACAGGTCATTGTTTTGTTTTAATTTCTTACCAAAATGCTCAACACATATGTTTAACTTGTAAGAAAGTCTACCACCCCTCTCAAGTGCAACCTTGTTGGAAGTTGCCAGTTCGTCATGTTGGGACCTTTCACATACGCATGGCTAGTGATTTCTGTGTTCCTAAACCTCTGAAGGCCAATCTGCCATCTGTTGCACTTTGACTACTGTCAGGGTAATCTCAATGATGGTGAACCACATTCTTGAACCACTGCAAGCTATTGGTGTAAGCACGTTCATAGTGCTGTTAGCTGGGAGTTTAGGACTTTGATTCAGTGATGATGATAGTGATGTATTTCCAAGTCAGGGTGGTGTGTGATCTGAAGGGAAAATTGCAGGTGATGTTTCCGAGCACCTGCTTACCTTGTTTTACAAGGCAGTAGAGATTGTGGGTCTGGAAGGTACAGTCAAAACTTTGGTAAGTTGCTGCAGTGCATCCTGTGGATAGCACACACTGCTGGTAGTGGATGGAAGTATTATTTAAGGTAGTCAATGCGGGTCCTAGTCCTGGATGGTGTCCAACTTCTTGTGTGTTGTTAGAGCTGCACTCATCTAATCAAGTGGAGAGTATTCCATCACACTCCTGACTTGTGCTTTGTAGACGGTGGACAGGTTTTGGGGAGTCAAGTAGCCACAGTGTTTATGTGTCTGGTCCAGTTACATTTTTGGTCAATGAAGATCCCCCAGCTTGTTGATGGTGGGGGATTCAGTAATGGTAAGGCTGTTTAATGTCATGGAGGTGGTTAGACTCTCTTTTGTTGGAGATAGCCTATACCTGGTACTTGTGTGACATGAGTGTTACTTGCCATTTTTTAGCCCAAGCCTGAAGGTTGACCAGATCTTGTTGCATATGGACATGGACTGCTTCCTAATTTGATGGGTGCAAGTGGAACTGATCACTGTGCAATCATCAGCGAACACCCGCCTCCTCTGACTTTATGATGGAGGAAAGGCCATTGATTAAGCAGCTGAAGAGGATTGAGCCTAGGATACTACTTTGTTGAAGCTCCTGCACAATGTCCTGGGGCTGAGATGATAAGCGTCCCATAATCACAACCATTTTCCTTTGTGTTCAGTGTTACTCTAACCAGTGGAGAATTTTTCCCCTGATTCCCATAGGTTTCAATTATAGTAGGGATCCTTGATGCCACACTCAGTTAAAAACTACTTTGATGTCTAGGACAGACACTCTCACCTTGCCTCCAGAGTCGTATAAATCAATGGCTGCCTTCCAATACCTTGTACAGTTGTTACTTGATGCCAGCAATTTTATTTTAATGGCTGGACCCATGCAGTCATTACCTGTGTCATCTTGAGTGGAGCTGGGAGCGTACCTCACCCTCTGGTAGGCTGTCCACTGTGCTGCTCCTGCCACCTATACCTACTGCTTCTTGCTGTTGCTATATTACTCATCATGTGAAGACCCCTCAAAGTCACTATTAACTGACACAGAGTTCCAATGTCTAAGCTGAAACCTGGGAGGGATGGAGCACTTGATTGTACATCCTTAGGAGCTTTGTCCTCCATAGCATCTTCTTGCATAGAAGGCTCCTGCTACTGAGAAAGAGCTAGAAGAAAGAGAAAAAGGGTAGAAACTAGGATGGATGAAAGAAACTAGTCATTTGCAAGTGATAGTCTTGGGAATATAGCCTGAAATTGTGGTGCACCTTTTCCAAGGTTCAGGAAAGGTTAGAAGTAATACAAAGATGCCCTGCTCTGGCATGCCATGAACCTTCCCTTCCTTAGATAGTTGGTTCTGCCAGAGCCACTAATCACCAGGGCATCCTACTTTGTTTGGATGAGGGCAACTCCTATCCCAGTCTAGTCTCTCTCTGTAACATTCTGCAGTATTTTTAGCTACAGAAGAGAGTGAAAGGAGCTATTGAAAAGGTAAGTGGTGATGCTTGGGGCTTTGCACATAACAGATGTGTTGAGAGGTGGAGAAGACACTAGATGAAATGAAGAGAAGGGGGAGACGAATGTGTGATTTTTGAAAGGAGTGGTGGGAGCAGTTGATAGACTGGTGGTTGTCTAATAGTAGTATGTGAGAAGAGAATGGTGTCACAATTTGAGGTGAAGAGAAAAAGAAAGACTTGTGTTTATGTAGCTCTTACTACAACCTCAGGATGTCCCAAAACTCTTGACAATTAATGAAGTAAGTACTTTTAAAGTGTAATCATTGTTGTGATGTGGGAAAGAAGAAGTGAGTGTGCTTGTAAATAGAAGAGAGGTGTTGTGGTGTGCCCTTTTGACTAAGGGATAGCTATTGTTGAAAATATTGGGGGATTGTCGGTGAAGCGTTTTGTGAGGTACTGTTGTGGGGTGGGCATATTGAGATGTACACTTATCCTTGTTGGCTTGGGCGATTGTGGAATCTTCCTATACTGAACCTAGATCCTGGGGATGATACCATGATATTCAAATGGGATTCAGAAGTTAAAATGGACTGAGCCTTGAGTTCAATTCTTCACAGGGTATTTCAGTCCCACCCTGGATACACTCTCAGTTAAAACTGGGTCTTTAATGTCCACTTACTTCATTCAAGGGTTATAGATTGTGGGTTATGGTCTTTCTTGAAAATTAATTGGTGCTGCTTCTTCAATGCTGGTTCTTTAGGTTGCAATAAAAATCAATGTGTAAGAAATTCTCAACAATAATAGAATTATTTAAAACATTTTATGAGTCATTGGACAGTCTTTGGAAACTTCATACCCAACATAGCTTTGATGTTGATTTTTCGCAAAGGATATAAACTAAATTAAACACTAGAAAGCAGCATGATGTGTAATTATTTGACTGCTTTATACATATCTTTGCAAGTGAAATCATTGATTATAATTGAAAATGTTATTCGTTATTTTCTCAGAAGACTAACGGTTAACAGTTACTTCATTTGATTCTGTTATCCAAGACTATGCTTTTGGGGGTATTTTAAAAAGCTCTATTTTTGGTAAATTTATTGTGACAAATTTTGCTGTTAAAAATAATGGTGAGGCTGATAGCAACTTTTGGCGAGAGCAAATTGGTGGTTAAACGGAAATCTGGAAATTGCTGTTCTGAGATGCACTGCTTCTCTGTAAGCTGCGCGAAAATGGCATCTTGCCATATAGCTCTCCATACAAATGTATTGAATGGCTTGAAGTTCCTGGACTGACATTGTGGATACAAGCTAAACTCACTGCAAAATGTTAAGGCTTATATCCTTTCTGGTCTAAGTACCCTTTTCACAGCCTGATAAGTCTTAACTACAGACAAAAACCTCTCTGGCATTGAAAGTTAACTTTAGCAAGCATAAAGTCTTAATCCTTCAGCTTTTAATTATTGTTAGCGATTAAAACAGAATGCAACTAATATTTTCTTATTTTCTAATCTATTACCTCTCTTTAACTTGTCTTTCTTTCTCTCTTTTTATTTCACTTTCTGTACCTGTTTTGTCTTTGAATTCACTCTGCTAACTGACACTTCCTGGTTCAGGCTCTGTGCTGCTTATTAAAGATTCTGATTGGTTAAGGAAATACTCAGTTGCTTGCCCTGTTCACATAGGTCTCAAATGCCCTGTAGAGAGCACCATACCTTTTGGATGTCCCGCTGACAGCAACTTCATATGCGAAAACCCCATAGAAAGTATATAGACAAGCGCAAGTCTTACGAACACCGATTCACTGCTCACAGCAAAATGTGGTCCATTGAATATTGTAGATATCCACATCAGTTAGTTCACCAGCTACTGTATTGTTTTGAAATAATCTCTCTAAACATATCCATGCTACTTAAACTCAATAAGATATATACTTTGTCCGATAATGAGGATAAACAGTATTCATACAGAATACGAACAGCAAGAGCTAGGATAAACTTGGAATAATTTAGCTTTGCAGTCACAAATACTTCAACTATTGGGCAACAAGGTACAATTGAACCAGGTAAATAGAAATTGCAGGGAGAAATGTAATGCTTTAGAAATGCATAAAATATGCGTATTATTTATTGCCAGACCTAATCTAAAGTTCTCCTCTATTGCTAGACAAAATGGAGCTACTTTGGTGGGTATTGTAGTGTTCACTTTTAGAGTTGTTTGATTCCATTTAAGACTGTCATGTGGGATACAGAAAAGACTGGCTTTCTTACTATTAATTTGTATTCAAGATGCTAGTTTGAGAACTTGAGCCATCGTGATCAACTAAAATATATCATCTCCCAATCTATTTGAGTTTTGCATATTATTGTTATTAATCATTAGCTGGAAAGGTAACTAACATTTACTTTTACATGTAACAGTACATTTTTGTGAAATATGAAGACTTTGAGCATTAAAAACAAAAATTTAGAACCAGTATATTATGCAGTTTCTGTAACAATTAACCTTAGTTAATATATGCAAAATGTGGCTAAGTAGCACTAATTATGATTTTCACTTTAACATGCATGTACAATGTCTAATTTTTATAAAATTTGACTGGTGGGGAAATTTATTTGCCACATTGACCCTGTGGCATAAGGTAATAACCCATTTTAATTGACATGTGCATATTAATTAGAATTTATACAAAGATTTTTTTCCAGCTTTATCATTCTCTGGAAATGTTCAGTGCTGTTAAGGTGATGAATCACTTTAGCTTTAATGGTTCATTGTCTGTATTTTTTAACCAACCACTGTTATAATTACTGTACTGGTACTGTAAGTTAATACAACTCATTAGCGCAAAATGTTTGAGTTGGTAATCCATTACTGATTCTGAAGATATTAAGCTGTATGTCCTGTTAAAAATATCAAGATGAATGCATTGCTATATTTGGACCCTAGAACTATTGTCCAATATTGTATGGATTAAAGTTTTTAGTATTAGTGTCACTTGAATGTATATTGGTTAAAGATCTTGTTAAATAATAAGTGCTCAAGATCGGGGGCTGTAAAACTAAGATTTGTTGCCAATTGCAAATTCCAATGGCATGTTTAGTTAATCTCATCACAATTTTGGTTTCAGTTTTAAATTCAGGGATTTGCTACTGACTACCACAAGCATTTTCAGAACTGGAATATTTTCCTATTTTTGGTCAGTATTAAAATGGATTTTATGGCCCATATAGATCGCATTATGCAAATGTCACAAATTGTGCATCAAACTTGATACAAATCTTTTCAAAAGAAAGTAACTTTATTAACCCAATATGCTGAGAAGATATATCCATTAATGTATGTGCTAAACAGTGGCAACTTAAGTTAGAAATGAAAACTAGAATGTTGGGAGATGTTAACAGCTCAAAGACTACAGTCTTTCTGGTGTAATGTCTTTATTGAACTGAACGTAACATGGCTGCCCCCAGACACTCCCTGGTCACATGACTATGGCAAGTCAGGTAGGACACTTAATAATGATTGCAATTTCAAAATCCAAACATCCCCCTTTCCATAATGAACAACAGACAGCTTTGCATGCACTATCACGTGTAATTGGGGAGGTGTCAGCTGTGGCTCAGTTCATAGCACCCTCGCCTTTGAATCAGAGGGTTGTGGGTTCATGTCCCACTCCTGGAAACCAAGAACTGTGATTGTACTCGAAAAGAGTTGCAATCTGTGACTGTTGATAACTCGAAAGAGTATCACGTGTAATTGTGAGGGACCCAAGTTACCCACTACACCACAACTGTTCTCATGCATTAACAAAGAATTATTCTCATTAGTCCCTACACATGCATTGCACATAGTTGTTAAATCGTGCAGGTCTCTTCATGGTATGCCTGCACATTGTCATTGTTTGTCTGAATGATGTTCTTTCTTCAGGAATGTTGTTCCTGTAGCACTTGTTGTTGCATTGGTAACTGTTGTTGTTATTCCCCATTTCCGTTGTTGGGCACTGGTGGACCTCTGGAAGAGATGGTTGTTCTGTACTCTGTGGAGCTGGTGAGATCCAATCTTCCTGATCGGCTGCCTGCAGTGAAGGAACAGCTTCTCTAGTTGTTCGTATGTGCCTGAGGTTGCGCCAGTATCTTTGGTTGTTCGCTTCCACCGCATGCGATCAAGGTGACAACTGCTCTAAGCATGTCCCATGTTCTCACTTAACCCGACTCCTGTTGAGAGCAGTGAAGGTTTATACCCTGACGGGCTTTCCAATGCTGAATTCTGGCAATGGTTTGGCAGTCTTGTCAAAATGAAATTTGGCTTTCTGCCGTTTCACCTTGATTTTTTCACTCACGCCTGTTACTGCTTCTGTCTTCAGTAGCTATTTTGCTATTGGAAGAGCAGTTTGGGTGTGACTTAACATTAGTCTTTGGACTGGACTACTTTCCATGCCTTCAGTCAGTGTGTTTCTCCACTTGAGGATTGCCTTGTATACATCTGTGTTAGATTTGCTCGATTTCTTGATGATTCCTTTGGCGATTTTCACTGCCGCCTCAGCCTTTCTATTTGACTGGGGATAGTGCGGAGATGATGTGTAGTGTTGAATTTCCCAATCCTTTGTGAAGTGGCTGAATTCTTCACTTGTAAACTGAGGGCCATTGTCACTCATCACAATGTCTGGAATGCCATAATGACTGAAGTGTGCTTTCAGGCATTCTACCATCTCTCCTGTCATCATTGAAGTCAGCTGGTCTAACTCCCAGTAGTCAGAATAGGAGTCTGCAGTGACAAGATAATCAGTTCCTGCAATTGTGAAGAGGTCTACTCCCAGCTTCATTCATGGTCTATCTGGGGTGTCATGCCTCAACAACGGCTCTATAGCTTGTTTAGCTTGGTACTCATTACAAGCACTGGATTGGCCGATGTGGTCTTCAATTTCATTGCTCATGTTTGGCCAGTAGAGCACTTCTCTTGCCTTCTTCAGCCTCAATTCAATTCCTTGATGGCTTGCATGGGTGCGCTTCAACATCACTCCTCTCATCTCCTTAGGGATGATGACTCTATTTCCTTCATACAAGATGCCATCTTGGGATATCACTTTATCTCATTGTGTCCTATATGCTCTTGTGACCACAGCTGTGCCCTTGATGCTCTCAAGCCATCCTTTCACCACTACTTCTTGCAACACTTGGAGAGTTGGATCTTGTTGAGTGGTTCGCCTAATTTTAGCAAGGTGCTTTATCTGTCAGATTCAATATCTCTGCTGGGTTGCGGACTTGTGGAGCATGTCAAGCCTAATGTCATGTTGAATCTGGAAGATTTCACATTCTGTTGTAGTATCCTCAACTTTCTTCATGGGGAGTGCTACTCTTGACTGCATGTACATCTGTTTCCCTTGCTTCTCTGTCATATCCAGATGATATCTCTGTAAATGAAGTAACATTCTTCACAGATGCTTTGAAGCAGATAGTAGTAGTTTGAGAAAAATGCTTTGAAGTGGCTTGTGGTCGGACTCCATTGTAATTTTGCCTCTCCCAAACAAAAACAATCGCCAGGCACTCTTTCTCGATCTGACACTTCTTGTTCACTTGATACTCCTTCTGCAGTCATCATTGTAACAGTCACAAATTATTTATCACCTATAGACTTGACAGAACTAACCTGTTGAATGGTGTATAGTGCTTCACCGGACTTTTCTGTTGATATCTCTCCAGTGGCCATCTGTATAGGCTTGTTTTGCTTCTTTCTAGCCAAACGCTTGTGTGTGATATGATACAGTTTCTTGCAGTTAAAACACTGCTTTCCCTGCGCTGGACAATCTTTATTTTCTGCTGTTCAATCTGCCATTGGAATTGGAGGATAAGAAGGAAGAAGAGCAGCAAGCCAGAGTGCAGAGAAGAGGACGTTGGAGAGGAGTGTAACAGAAGCCTTCTACCATATGAGTGTACAGGAACAGGATATCTTGACTCCAGTTGTCTGAGGAACAGTGTGTTTGGAGGCTCCACTTCATCAGAGGGGCTGTGATAGAGCTATGTCACATGTTAGAGGAACAACTGCAGCCCTTCACCAGATCCCACACTTCATTGCTTGTAGTTCTGAAAGTTACTGTGACCTTGAATTTCTACACCTCGGGATCCTTCCAGACTGTAGCAAATGACATTTGTAACATCAGTCAATTTACAGTACATTGCTGCATCAAATAAGTAATGGAGACACTCCTCATAAAGCAATATTAAATCATCACTTTGCCCAAAGAGGTAGCAAGCAATACGACAGACTTCTGAGGTTTCCCCAGGCTAGCAGGTTTCCCACAAAGTGTTCCATATCAAGAATTCAGAAGTATGCCTAAACAAGAGTGACTTCACACTGTTTCCTCTGATGGTGTGTGAAACAGCATATTATGTAACCTGTGTCTGTTTTCTCGGCAGTTTTTATGATTCCTTTAGCCTGTGTCAGTTCTCTATCCTCCATCTCTTCCATCCAGACCTTCGGGTGTGAGGCTGACTTCTTAACGGCAAATGTATAACACAGTTCAGGAACTCAAATACAGATGTAAAGGAGTGCTGCATCAGAGCCACACCTCACCCAGATCTCTGGTCGAGAAAACATTTGGCTTTTTGAAAGGACAGATTCTGCTGCATGGGTAGGCCTGGAGGCATCCTGCAATATAACCCTCAGTGTCTTAGCAACATAAGACAGGAGTAGTCCATTTATCCTCTCAAGCCTGTTCCCACCATTCAGTGAGATTGTGTCTGATCTGTGACCTAACTCTGTATACCTACCTTTGCACCATATCTGTCTTCAGACTCATTGTTACATTCTACATGCTTTGTAACATTGTCCTACAAAAGAGGAAACCCTTAGAGCTGCCTGGGAAGGAAGAAGTAGAGTTGCAGGAGCAGAAAGATCAGCAGGATGCCCATAAAGAGCAAGTGGCACCCATTCTGCCAGCAGTCAGAGCTTTATGGCAGAAAACCCAAAGCTGCAATAGCGTCAGTCTAAGCTTTCACCACAGCTGTGAGAGCTGTCACTAAAGGCTCCATTACAGAGGACCCTGCTGCAGTGTGCATGGAGGTAATCACAAGCCCAGTGTGACTGCATTGTTTCCCAGCCTTTCTTGCTGACCACACACGAATTAGAGGTGGGCACTTCCATGCTATCTGACATAGTGCACAGGTTTGCTGGCAAACCATCCAGTATACTGAGAAATTGATGGTGTGTGAGATCCGTCCTTTTTGAGTAGGGACTTTGAAATCAATGGGCAGAATTTTGCCGTCGGTGAGCAGGGGGCGGGGCATGATAGAGATGCAGGATGATGTCGGGCGGAACCCCCAACGTCATCCCGCCCCATTTAAATTTTCAGGAAGGCGGGGGTGCAGCAAAATCAGCTGTGTGCCCGCTGACCTGTCAATGGCCAATTGAGGCCATTGACAGGATCATTAAAACAATTAAAGGACCTGCCCGTCCAACCTTAATGTTGGCGGGCAGGCCAGGAGTCCCGGCGGGGAATAGATAAAACATGAAACCTCATCCACTGGCGGTATGAGGTTTCATGTAGGGTTTTAAAAAGCTTAATAAAGTTATTATGTAAATTATGAACATGTCCCATCTCATGTGACATTGTCACATGAGGGGGATATGTTAGGGATTTTTTTTTCTATTTTTCATATTTTTCAAAGTGTAAGCGATCTCCCTGAGGCAGCACTTAGCCTCAGAGAGATGTGCGCTCTTTCATGCGCATGCGCGAAAGAGTGCACTCTCACTTTTGGGGAATCCCCCCCACCCGCACAGGAAGTGCATCCGGTGGCCCGCCCATGTAAAATGGCGGCGGCGCCCGCTTCTCCGGTGGGGATCGTCTCCCCGCCCGCCGGAGATTGGGTCGGGCCCGCCCGCTCGGCAGGCAGAAAATTCTGCCCAATGTCTCTGTGCTTTGCTGCAAAGCTAGGATGTAGACTTTCCCCCAGCGATAAAAACAGAAAATGCAGAGAAATAAAGTTAACATTTCAGGTCAATGAAAGGTCATCAACCTGAAACATTAACTGTTTCTTTCTCTGCAGATGTTACCAGACCTGCTGAGTATTTCCAACATTTTCTGTTATCTCAGATTTCCACATTCCCAGTATTTTGCCCTTGCCATCTGCAAACTGCCTCCTGCATCATTCTATCCTACTGCCCCAGCTTCCTTGTGCTCAGTGAATCTCCCAGTTTAGACTCCGTTATGCTGGTATGTAGAAAGATAAAGCCAAATGAATGGCATGTCTTCTTCTGGCTGCATCCGAGGCTATTATTTGTGATTGACCTGGCAAAGGGCAGAGAGTGTTGAGCGTTAGTGGTTAATGGAAAAGATTAGCTGAGGCAGATGAATGGCAACTCTAAGAGCATCATGTTGGCATGCAATGTGTGTGAGGAAGAAAGTTCAGAGAGAAGAAAAGGAGCATGAGATGACCAAAAACCCTGTAGAACATACCCTCCAGTTGTGTTGCTGCTAACACACCCCCTGCTCAGTAAAGCCTCTTCCAGTGGACACAGGACTTGTATTGATGGTGGCCCTCATCCTCTTTTTGTCTACTCTCTGCTTGTCTCCTGTGAGTGTTAGTTTGTGGCTTACTGAAAGGCTGTAAGCAATGTTCTCTCTAAACTGCACGGCTGCACAGCAATCTGGAACATGCTGCGCAGTCCCACAAGCAACCTTCCCTTTAAGATGTATACACGTGCGGTTGCATGTCAATCTTAAAGGGATTGTGCAGTGCAGCAAGCCAGCAAACAGAAGTTAGAGCTAACATTGGTTGTAAGATGTATGTGTGGGGGTAGAATAGTGTGCACGATGCGTGAAAGATGCCTGGTCTGGGGAAGTGTTGAGAGCAATTGAGAGGACAGCAGCAGGTGCACAGCCTGCAGTTGAAGCTAAAGGAGGTTCAGTGAAGTGTGATGCTGTGTTTGTGCATGTTTTCAGCACAAGCAGAATTTCTCCCCCATATTTATTTTTCTTCTGCCTTCCCTTGTTTCTCCTTTCTTTCACCTATACATCTAGAAACTTACAATACAGATATTCAGCCATTGAGGTATAAAGATGGTAGCCAGTGAACAGAACTAAAATTGCATTTTATATTTTGCAAGTACATTTATATATACATATACCTATGGCAAATGAGTTGCAACATATTTAGTTACAGTACAGTGTTTGTTTTTGCTTACAAACCTGCAAATAGTTTCACAAAACAGACCTTAAGGCAGTTTAAAAAAAAAGAACTGGTTTTATTATTCCCTGATCCCTATTTTGCATTTAGCTTTATGATGTTTTTCTGTTTAATTTATGAAATACAATGATTTGAATATGAAGACAATTTATATGCAGATGTTTAAAACACCTGTTCAGGAAAGATGTATATGGTGAATTCAGGTTACTGCAGGCAGTTGCATTTCTAATTTTTCAGACTGAATTTATTCCAGCTGCATAAAGTAATGTTTAATAACATGAATGATTTTCTAAAATGGTGAAACCCAGTGATCAGTGAAGTCTGTCACACACTGAATACAGAAAAAAATTATTTTGCATCAAAATCAGATATGGTTGTCTGACTGATGGACATTTTCCCCATGACCTCAGTCTATCTGCATGTGACCTGTACTGTCAAAAGGAGCAGGCTTTTTATTGGTGCATTAATTTTATATTTTCCAGTTTTATTCCCTATTAGAAAAGAATATGGTTTCAACTGCATGAATTTCTAATGCATGTCTCTAAACATTGTTCAGATATCAGTACAAAATGTACAGTATTTTCACTGGTAATGGGGATATAGTACCCTGCTAGTCTTTAATTAAGTTTTATGTGAAAATTGACCATGTGAAAATTGACCATGCTAAAACTATTTTTTTTTGGCTAAGGGGGTGCTGGGATTTATCTTGATGCATGCCTATTAAAATTGGAAACTTTTATTTCTATGAAAAATAGCAAATCTTACTCTAATTATATGGTATTTCTCCCCTTATATGCAATCTTCACAGTTCTCTATCCCTCATGAAAGCTGTGTTGCCCTAAATATTCTTGCTGAAGCCACTTCTCTTCCTAGATGTTCTTGGGGCTTGTGTTGTTTACCATTACCCTGCCACACAAATAGTCAATACCAAAATTTAACAAGTTTCTGCAGACATGGTAATAATTTTTGAGATAACTACATGTGCAGCAACTATGAATTGTTTATGTTCTATGCAAATATATTTAAGCTGAAAGCCATCACGAAAAATATCCTCCAACATCAAATTTTCATTGGTGAATACACGTTGCAGTATATTGTTGCATAATGTTCCCTCTAATTTCTCTTTGCTAATTGCACTGCATAGTTCCTTTAAGATTGCAGTGAGGTTAAGCATCTTAAAGGGAACATTGGTTGTGTGCAGCTTGTTTGCCCCCTGCATGGTATGTTCTGAAATGCTGCGCATCTGCTTAGCTTAGAGGGAACATTGGTGCTGTGTTGTGAATTGAGAGAGCATGATTGTCTAAAAAATATCTTGTAGATCTTAGATGTGCAAGAGTGGTCTCTTAATTTTATTCAAGAAACTTAAATCATAAAAGTTAATACATCTGACAACTGAAATTCTACATTGAAATTCTATACAAAAAGACTGAAAAAAACTTACACTTATCGTTTATGCAGCATTAAATTTCTGTACAGCAGCCTTCAGTGATGGGTGTCTCAATGTGTAATGTTCACGCTTACTGATGTGTAGTACAAATTTTGAAAGTGTTTAGATTTTCTTACACCCCAAGTTGATGCTTTAATTCATAAGAAATTGACTTCTACAGTTATCGGTTATTGAATGCCATTGATATTTATCCATATCAAACTATATAAATTGTTCATCATGCAACAAGATTACAAATCACCAAGTTCAATGCCTATTTTTTAAAGAAAAAACAACTTAAATTAGCAGAAGTGGCATGCAAAATACAATTTTTTTTCAAGTTTTCTGCACACGGATACTTTGTTTCAGTGTTTCTAATCCTTGTATTAAGCACTGTTGGTGTTAATTGGGTCTTTTATGGAGCCTTCATTTTTAAATGGCTCAAATAATCTGATTACCCTATGTTCCTGATTTACTGGATTTATTGGCAATGATGAGTAGTTCTTTGCAACGTTTTAACAAAAGTCACTCAAATGATAGTTCATTACATTTATGGTTAGCAACTGCGATTTTGCTTTAGAATGCTTAAAAAAAAATTGGGAATTAAATAGCTTTCTGCATAAGTAAGCACTGCGGGGAAAGTGAGAAAGAAGTAGTAGTAGTTCAACATGACACTTAATGCTAAAAATTGGATCATCAACCACAAGAAACAGCCCACAATCACTGGTCGGGGACAAAGCACAGTCAATTTGGCCCAGCTGGATGAATGCATGGGTGCCTTAATAGAGCAGTAGTTATTCAGTGGAATCCTTGCTTGCACGGATACAGCCAGACTGGTCTGTGAAGAACACGTTAGAACCACCTCCCTTTTCTCTCTTTGGTAGCACTTTCATAAAACAACATCATCTGTTGAAAAGCAGAGTGAACAGCTTTTTCATCATGACTCAAAGTTAATTTGCAACTTGATCGTGTTGGTGATAAGAATTACTTCTTAAATATTCCTTTGCTGTCATTGTACAGAACATAAACACTTCAATTCCACTTGTTTTTCAATGCATGAGTGCACTCATTATTCAAAGTCAGAAAAGTAACTGATCCACTCAGGTATATGGCACTATGCATTTTCCTATAGTATTAACATTTTATGATTATTTGATAGAAAGGCAATGCTGAAACTACTCTTGAAGGTAATACACAATCAACCAAATAGTGCAGCACGACGAACAATAAATGTTTAGATTATACCTGATTTATTGTACAGTGTTATTCTTCAAATTATTATAGAAATGCAGATTGTATCACTGCTAGCTTCTTGCCACTTATTAGAAATTTAAATTGAAAGACAGTGAGATCTCGATGAGTCAAACTCGGATGATCGACATTCCACTTGCGTTGAAGTTATCAACCATTCCTGCCTGCAGAATAGCATAAGCCATAGAACGATGTCTATGATTAGTTAAAATTCCACAGTGGTTGATCCAGTTCGGCTAAACTTCTGCTCAGCGCCAACAAGAAAAATAATGCCAAAATCCTTCGCAAAAAAGGTGCTTCTGTGGTGCAAGCAAGTCAGCCTCGTCCACCAGGGGTCATGTGACTGTGCTGACCAATTAGAGTTGAGTGGTTAGACCTAAGCACACTGAAATATGAAGCACTGGATAAACCATCATTTCACATTGAGATTTCTCCGTGAAGAGACGTGCGAAGTGTGCATATATGGCAAAACCTATGAGAAAGCTAAATGTCCACCTGCTCACTCACTTATTTCCCAGGCCAACACCACAAAGGCCTTAGGGATGCTCTAGGACTTCGTACTGCAGCACGGAAACATATTTGACTGCATTGACGACATGGCGGATTGTATCGTGCACATCCAAAAAACAGCACACTAAGCAGAAAATAATTACAGACTTCCTCCATTGCTAAATCCTAGCCTTTTCAAGATTAGCACTCAGTACCATGTAAGATCCGTGGTTAACATGCAGCTCTACTTAACACAGATTTCAAGGAGTATCCCATGGGACTTGACTCATTAAGAGTTTACTGTATTGGTCAAATATGAGGCAAAGATTTTATAGAGAATTTGTTGCAAGGGTAAAAAGAAGTTGCTAGAATCAATAAACTTCATGGCACTAAGCATCATGGGTATTCTCTGTGCACTTGGTGTACCAATACCATTTTGGTGAATTTCTTTGGAGCTTTTGAACTTGTGCACTGTAACTTTTGCATAATAACCAAAGAAACACCATAAAACAGAATAAACACACTTTATACTGTTCTTTGAGAATTCCATGGTTCTTCCGCTAGGATTAGGGTGAATATATAATAGAAAATCCCTCAGGAATTTATCCCCTTTATTTTACATGTTTATGATAGCTACTCCTAGCTCACAGAGAAAATATCTTCCCCTATCTCTCTGAGTGAATTATAAAATTAAAGTCAGCCACATTTGTGTAGAATTGCATGTAAATAAACATGAATTTTGGCAGCTATATGTTTCATTGGGATTGAAATTGTAGAATACTGCTGATTGTTGTGCAATAATTTGAAAAATATAGAAGACTCAGTAGCTTTAGAATCTAGTCTGGTCCCATTCTTTATAAATTCATAGGATCACATTGTGTGAGTCTTTGGCTGGAATTTTCTGGCCCCATCGGTATTGGGTGCCATGGCAGGCGGCAGCAGTGGGGGTGGGGGGGGTGGGGGGGGTTGGGTTGGGGGGAGGGGTGTGACAATATGGCGAAAAGCCAAAAGTTAGTTTCACGCCATCGTGAAACCAGTTTGTGATCATCCACTCCACCCGTTAATGGCGGACTGCGTTTCCCGCTGGCCCACACCAGGAACCTAATTTCAATACTTTGGCACCTCATTATAAGCCCTGCCCGCCGGAATCACCCCCCCCCCCCCCCGCCACACTGGATCATCCGGGATCACGCCGAGGTGCTTCACAACTGGATATAAGCGAAGAGCACCTGGCAAGTTGCACTTTGCTCAGGCCTTAGAAGTTTGTTTGCCTATCTTGCTTTGGGCAGCACTCGCAGGCAGCACCACATCACTTTTAGGGGGGCTCACGGCCGGTCTCTACCTACCGGACCAGTTGTAAGCCGGGGGTGGCTTTTTAACGGCTGCAGGGCTAGAGCTTGCTTAGGGGTGGGGGGGAGAAGTGGCCTCAGGCAAGAAAAAAGGCTGCAGGGTGAGGGCTGTACTGGGGAAGGGAGGTATCCCAGGGTGTGTGTGGGGGAACATGATGATCTGTGTAAGTGGCCTCAAGATGGTGAGGGCTGAGGAGGCAGTCTCCAGAGGAGATGAGGCCAGATGGAGATGTGAGGGTGTGTGTGAGAGAGAGTGGTGATGTCCCTTTCGCAGGCAGCGAGTGAGATGCCAGTGGGGGGGGCCTTAATTATTTACAATATATATTAATGACTTAGATAAGGGAAGTGAATATACTATTGCCAAGTTTGCAGAAGTCACAAAAATAGTTGGGAAGAATAGTGGTGAGGATGACATAAGGAGTCAACAGAGGGATGTAGACAGATTAAGTGAGTGGGCAAAAAGTTGGCAGCTGGAATATAATGTGGGCAAATGTGAGGTTATGCACTTTGGCAGGAAAAATAGAGGAGCTGAATATTATTTAAATGGAGAAAGACTGCAGAAGGCTGCAGCACAGAGGGGTTTGGGAGTCCTTGTGCATGAATCCCAAAAAGCTAACATACAAGTTCAGCAGGTGATAGGGAAGGCAAAAGGAATGTTGGCCTTTATTTCAAAGGGAATGGAGTATAAAAATAGGGAAGTCTTGCTAAAACTATACAAGGCACTAATTACTAGAATACTGTGAACAATTTTGGTCCCCTTTTCTAAGGAAAGATATACTGGCATTGGAGGCAGTCCAAAGAAGGTTCACTGGGTTGATCCTGGGCATGGAGGGATTTTCTTATGAGGAGAGGTTGAGTAGGTTGGGCCTGTACTCATTGGAGTTTAGAAGGATGAGAGGCGACCTTATTGAAACATATAAGATTCTTAGGGGACTTGACAGGGTAGATGCTGAGAGTTGTTTCCCCCTGTGGGAGAGTCTAGGACCAGAGGGCATAATTTCAGAGTAAGGGGTCGCCCATGTAAAACAGAGATGAGGTGGAATTTCTTCTCTGAGGGTAGTGATTCTGTGGAATTCTTTTCCACAGAGGGCTGTAGAGGTTGGGTCGTTAGGTATATTCAAGGCTGAGGTAGACGGGTTTTTAATCAGTAAGGGAATCAAGGGTTATGGATAAGGCAGGAAAGTGGAGTTGAGGATTGTCAGATCAGCCATTATCTCATTGAATGGTGGACAGATTCAATGGGCCAAATGGCCTACTTCTGCTCCTACATCTTATGGTCTTATGGAATGTGTCCTTGTGAGTTTGTGAGTTTAGATTGATAAGATGGTTGCGCAGCATGGATGAGATCATTCATCCGTTTTCTGCATTAGATAGGTGACCTCTTGTGTGCAGCATTGGTACTGACGACCCCAGCCACTGCCTCCCCAGCCGGAGTGGTGAGACTGATGGGCTTCCTGCGGCCAAGCAGGGGTAGAGGACATCACGCAGGTCTCCACAGCATCCAGAAGGCATCCTAGGAATGTGTCAATGAATCGGGGGGGGCTGCACTCTTCTTGGCTTTTGAGGCTATGCCTTCACCAGAGCAGTCCTGGGCTGCAAGCATTGAGAAGTGTGCGCGTGGCTGCAGTTTAAATATGGCACCCGGAATGAGGAAGCAGCAAAGGTGGCAGGCAAATTGGAGGCTGCCCGCTAGCAAGATGGTGTGTTTCCTGGTGTGTTTCCTGTGGCTGCATAACTTGAGGTGGGAATGGGTCGATATGGCTTGAAAACCTGCCATTGCAGCAGGCGGGTGAAATGACATTTTCCCCACCTGCTACCACACTTTGTGCAAATCTGAGTGAATTCCGCCCTATGGATGAAAAGGTTGTGTCTCCAATATTACCTTACCCTCAGACTCTATTATATGGTTCACGTTTATAGAAACCAGACCAAAAGGTAGCACCCAACACTGGGGGTAGAACCCTGTACACTTTAAAACAAAGTAAAGTGTCAGAACCATTTCAGGGTCCCAATCCTGCACTGGCTGTAAGAGCACTCGCGCTGCAGATTTGTGGAGGTGGCCAGTTAAGAGGCCTCCTCTGTGTCTGCTGTCCAATTAAGGATGGTGGGCAGGTTCCTGCAGCCTCATCAAGAGGCAATGTAGCTTTTGGAAGGATGGCAGCCCCACTGCTACAGGGGGACCTTGAGGGTGACTCACTCTCTGAAGAGGTATTCAATGTAATAAAATAAATGATGGCCACAACTGGCAGGCCATCCATGTGGAAGGGCCCTTTGGAAGACAAGACCCTCCACAGCATGGCCAACGGCAGCAGCTGTGGCCACTAATGGCTGTAGCTCCATTGGGAGTTTAAAACAGAAGGCTTCACAGGCCCACCAGCCACAGGCAAGCTGTCTCCAGGCATCTAGTGGGTGTGGCCATCACTGGGGAACCTGTCCGCCACCGGGAAGATCGCAGCAGTGTCCAATCAGCCCACAAATGTGCAGTTAATTATGCAGAACCAGGCAGAAAGCCTCTCCTGGTGATGATCAGCATCCAGGAAGGTTGTCCAGAGATGAGAACATGTGTAACTGTTTACCAAAATACCAATTTTGTGAATTTCCTCCCAGTCCTGCCTTCAGGACTGCCCCCTGACATCACCTCCACCCCCCCCACCCCACCCCCTGAACTGAGAAAATTCTGCCCAATGTGTATGCCAGGGAATCTTGGAAGCTGGCGACTTTTCTATGACGTCTTCCTGATGGCTTTGGTAAGGAATGTAATTCAGAGGCCTATGATACACAGCTAGGACCTAAGTTTTCAAGATTTCTTTGGTATAAAACTTGTATAGTTAGGGTGTGGGAGACAGGATTTAGGATACAGATGTGCTACAGTTTTAAAATACTGCGGATGGAAGATATACCTAACTTCTGTGCTTATATATAAATGTGAAATAATGAGGGAAAATGTTGTTGTCTTGGAATTTCCACTATTTACACCAGAATTGCAGCTGACTTAAGCTTGTACATCGTTAATTACCTGTATAGCTTGTCAAAACAGACCGGATTGAGTGCACAGGCTTTGAATGTCCACAAACCTTGCCTGAAATATCAGCAATTAGAAAAATTGTTTCTCAGATGTGCAACTAAAAAAGGATTTTGTGGTTTCATACAGGAAAACCTTTTGTTTTCCATCCTTCAGACAAGAAAGCTTTCCCATGGGGTTTACAGTGGGCATTCTCGTATATGCCTGTTGTAATGGAGACAGGACAGGAGTAACACAAAGTGAAAATGATTGAGGCTACTGCCAAGGAGAAGAGGACCAGCTAGAACGTACACTCCCACCGGAGTCTATCGCCTATGTCATTCCTGCATTGATTGCTCAGAACAGGTCTGCTTAAGGAAGTCATGGGTTCAGTAGGAAGCACAGAAGGTACAAACTCACTTCTAGCTATCCTCTCAAACATATTAAATAAGACTAACTCCAGAACTTCATATCAAAAATTGAGTTTACTGTCAACATATATATATATACAGCATGTGTTTCTTGTTATTACCATATCTACTCCAGTTACTCTGCTATTCATAAACCTATCCTGCTGCTGTGCTGAGGTAGCTAGGTATACCAGTGGTTGTTTGTAATGCTGTGGTGTCATGTGCCCCTTGAGTTTGTGGTGGTGCCAATCTCAGTTTCTGAGATTGAATGAATTAGATTTTCAGCAGGCTGCATTGCCACCATGGGAGTGTGAGCAGTCTGTTCCTCTGCCCCGACACTTATGTGTAGAAAGTTCACATAAGCTGTCATCGAGAGATAGGACACATCATGAAGGTGGATTCTAGACATTCCACTTGTCCTGCGTTCTGATCAGTATGAGGTACATCTAATGGCATCCGTTTAGATTCTGCAGGCCCTGACAGATTGTGTTAAAGGTAAAATACTGCGGATGCTGGAAATAATCTGAAATAAAAACAGAAAACTCAGATCTTGCAGCATCTGTGGAGAGAAAGACAGAGTTAACGTTTTGAGTCCGTACGGCTCCTCTTTAGACTCTTCTTCTGAGAGAAAGGCAAAATACTGCGGATGCTGGAAATCCGAAACAAAAACAAAAAATGCTGAAAAAACTCAGCAGGTCTGACAGCATCTGTGGAGGGAAAGGCAGAGTTAATGTTTCGAGTCCGTATAACTCTTCAGAGCTAAAGGGGAATAGAAATGTGGTGAAATATATACTCTTTAAGGTGGGTGGAACAGGTGAAGCTGGATAGAAAGCCAACGATAGGTGGAGGCAAAGGAGAGATTGCAAAAGATGCCATAAACAAAAGGTCAAAGGGGTGTTAATGGTAGTGGTACTGGCTAAAGGAGGTGCTAATGGTGACATGAAGCGTAGAAAGCAGAATGTGAGGATGGCCGGACCAGGGTAGCACTCTGGAAAGAACAACATGAGCGAGTGACAGATGGCCCTAGTGGGAGGAGGAGACGGTGGTGGGAAAAAAGATCGAAAATAGGCTAAAAGCTGGGGATAAAACAATTAATAAAAATGGAAATAAATTTTAAAAATAATAATAAAAATAAGTGGAAAAAAATAAATAAAAATAAAAAATAAAAAAGTAAAAATGCATATTGAAAAAATATGTATTGTGTTGAGTCTCAACATTGAAGTTGGCACTGAATTTCGCTGTGACCTGTGCTATCTGTTCTAGATCTTCTGAGCTGATCTTTAGTGCTTCCATGTGAGATGCTCATCCAGCACCCTGTTTAGAGCCAGACCTTGGATATACGATTCTGAAAGTTCTGAAGCTAGAGAATGACTTTTGAAAAACCTTTGCTCCCCACTCTCAGACTGCACTTTTATCTCTGAGTTCTCTGGCACTGAGGGTAAAGGCAAGCATCTAAAAGGAGAGGGAGAAGGACTCAGAGACAGGCAGCAGCACCTAAAAAAGCTATCTAATCCTTGGCTCCAGAACAGACCGACCATGTTCTAAGGAAACTCAATGAGTGATGTTACAGGAAGACAGGTAGTCGGTGAGTATTTTTCTCATTTATCCGCCAAAACTTGGGTAATTTTAGTAATTGCAAGGTTTTATTAGTCATAGTAAAGTTTAATAATAGTAGTGAAGCTTATTAAATTGACCGATGAGTCATAACCATAGGGTAAAATGTTTAGGTCAGCGGGTGGGCGCGCGCCCAACCCAATCAAACATAAAATGACGCGCGATGTCTTCGGGCTTGCATCCCAATATCACCCTCTCTAGTGCAATCACATTCTTCCTATATTGCAGCAACCAAAACTGCACACAGTACTTCAGATAGGCCTATCTAATGTTTTATACAGCTCCATCATAACCTCCCTGCTCTTGTATTCAATGCCTTGACTAATAAAGGCAAGTATCCCATGTGCCTTCTTAACCACCTTATCTACCTGTCCTTCTGCCTTCAAGGATCTATGGACATACACGCTAAGGTCCCTCTGATCCTCTGTACTTCCTAGGGTTGTACTATTCATTGTGTATTCCATTGCCTTGTTAGTCCTCTCAAAATGCTTCACCTCATACTTTTCAAGATTAAATTCCATTTGCCACTGTCCTGCCCATCTGACCAGCCCATCTATGTCATCCTGTAGTCTAAGGCTTTTCTCCTCGCTATTTACCACACCACCAATTTTTGTATCATCTGCGAACTTACTGATCATACCTCCTACATTCATGACTAGATCATTAATGTACACTACAAACAGCAAGGGACCCAGCACCGAACCCTGTGGTACGCCACTGGACACAGGCTTCCAGTCACAAAATCAGCCTTCGACTATCACCCTCTGCCTCCTGCCACCAAGCCAATTTCGGATCCAATTTGCCAAATTGACCTGGATCCCACAGGCTCTTACCTTCTTGACCAGTCTCCCACATGAGACCTTGTCAAAACCCTTACTGAAGTCCATGTAGACTACATCAACTGCACTACCCTCATTTACATACCTAGTCACCGCCTCTCAAAACTCAATCAAATTTGTTAGACATGATCTCCCCCTGACAAAGCCATGCTGGCTATCCTTGATTAATCCTTGCCTCTCCAAGTGGAGATTAATTCTGTCCCTCAGAATTTTTTCCAAAAGTTTCCCTACTACTGATGTTAGACTCACTGGCCTATAGTTCCCTGGTTTATCCCTACCACCCTTCTTGAATAATGGTCCCACATTAGCTGTCCTGCAATCCTCTGGCACATCTCCTGTGGCTAGGGAGGAATTGAAAATTAATGTCAGGGCCTGTGCAATCTCCTCCTTACCTCCCACAGCAGCCTGGGATACATCTCATCTGGGCCTGGGGATACCACTTTTAAGCCTGCTAAAACTGCTAATGCCTCTTCCCTCTCAATGCTAATTTGTTCAAGTTATCACAGCCCCCTCCCTGATTTCTATACCTACATCGTCCTTCTCTATAGTGAATTCGGATGCAAAGCACTCACTTAAAATCTCACCTCCATCTTCCGGCTCCTCACACAGATTGTCACTTTGGTCCCTAATGGGCCCTACTCTTTCCCTGGTTATCCTCTTGCCCTTAATATACTTATAAAACGCCTTTCAATTTTCCTTTATTTTACCCGCCAGTGTTTTTTCATGCCCCCCTTTACACTCTCCTAATTTCTTTTTTAAGTAACCTCCTGCACTTTCTATATTTCTTCAGGGCTTCCACTGTTTTGAGCCCTTAAGCAGCAGTTAAGTAGAGTTTTTCACTGCCCACCCAACCTTTTAGCCTGTTTCAATCTTTTCTCCCACACCGTCCCCTCCCCCACCCCACCCCCACTAGGGCCATCTGTCACTTGCTCATCCTGCTTTCTACTCTTAATGTCACCATTAACACCTCCTTTAGCCAGTATCACCACGCCTTCAACCTTTTGTTTATGACATCTTTTGCAATCTCTCCTATGCCTCCACCTATCACTGGCCCTCTATCCAGCTGCACCTGTTTCACCCTCCGAAACAGTATTTATTTCACCACATTTTTACTTCTCTTTAGTTCTGGAGAAGAGTCGTACGGACTCGAAACGTTAACCCTGTCTTTCTCTCCACAAATGCTGTCAGACCTGCTGAGTTTCTCCAGCAATTTTTGTTTTTGTTTCAGGCTTATAAAGTTGCTGGCAAAAGTAGTGAGCCTGAGGTTTGGAAACATTTTAAAATTCAGCAAAGGATGACCAAGAAACCTATGAAGAAAGAGAAAGTAGAATATGAAAGCAAAGAAGTGGGAAACATGGCAATGGACTTTATAGGTGTGTAAAAAGGAAAAGATTAGCAAAGACAAAGGTGGCCCCACTACAGGCACAGACAGGAGAATTTATTATGGGGAATAAGGAAATGGCAGAAAAGCTAAACAAATACTTTGTGTGTCTGTCTTCACCAAGGAAAATAGTAAAAATTTCCCAGGAATACTAGAGAACCAAGGGCTAACAAGACTGAGGAACTGAAAGACAATATTAGTTAAAAGGTACTACAGGAGAAAGTAATGGAGTTGATAAATCCCCTGGACCCATTGACCTACACCCCAGAGGCTTGAAAGAGGTGGCTGCGGAGAGAGTGGATGCACTGGTGTGATATTGGTAGATATTGTGCATTGGTAGATTCTGGAATGGTTCCTGCAGGTTGGAAGGTGGCAAATGTAATCCCACTATTTAAGAAAGGAGGGAGAGAGAAAACGGGGAACTACAGACCTGTTAGCGTAACATCAGTAGCAGGGAAGATGCTAGACTCTATTATAAAAGATGTGATAACTGGACACTTAGAAAATAATGGTAATTGGGCAGAGTCAGTATGGATTTATGAAAGGGAAATCATGTTTGACAAACCTGTTAGAATTTTTTGAGGATGTAACTAACAGAGTAGATAAGGGGCAACCAGTGGATGTGGTGTATTTGGATTTTCAGAAGGCTTACAACAAAGTCCCACACAGGAGGTTAGTAAGCAAAATTAGAGCACATGGGACAGGGGGTAATATACCAGCATGGATTAAGAATTGGTTAACAGACAGAAAACAGAGAGTAGGAATCAATGGGTCATTCTCAGGTTGGCAGGCTTGGACTAGTGGGGTACCACAAGGATCAGTGCTTGGGCCCCAACTATTCACAATCTTTATCAATGATTTGGATGTGGGGATGAAATGTAATATTTCTAAGTTTGCTGATGACACAAAACTAGATGGGAATGTGAGATGTGAGGAGGATGCAAAGAGGCTTCAAGGGGATTTAGATGGGCTAAGTGAGTGGACATGAACATAGCAGATGGAATATAATGTGGAAAAATGTGAAGTTATCCAATTTGGTAGGAAAAGCAGAAATGCAGAGTATTCCTTAACTGGTGAGATTGGGAGGTGTCCCAAAGGGGCCTGGATGCTCTTGTTCATAAGTCATTGAAAGCTAACATGCAGGTGCAGCAAGCAATTCCAAAGGCAAATGGTATGCTGGCCTTTATTGCAAGAGGATTTGAGTGCAGGAGGAAAGAAATCTTGCTGTAATTGTATGAAGCCTTGGTGACACCACACCTGGAGTACTGTGTGCAGTTTTGGTCTCCTTACCTAAGGAAGGATATACTCACCATAGAGGGAATGCAACAAGGTTCACCAGACTGATCCCTGGGATGGTAGGGTTGTCCTATGTGGAAAGATTGAGGAGACTGAGCCGAGATTCTCTAAAGTTTAGAAGAATTAGAGGTGATCTCATTGAAGCATGCAAAATTCTCACCAGGCTCGACAGGGTAGATACAGGAAGGATGTTTCCCTTGGCTGGGGCGGTCTAGAACTAGGGGACAGAGTCTCAGAATAACAGGTAGGCCATTTAGGACTGAGATGAGGAAAAATTTCTTAACTCAGAGGGTAGTGAATCTTTGGAATTCTCTATCCCAGAGGGCTGTGGAGGGTCAGTCATTTAGAATATCCAAGGCAGAGATCAATGGATTTCTTGATATTAAAGGTATCAAGGGATATGGGGATAGTGCAGGAAAATGGCATTGACGTAGAAGATCAGCCATGATCTAGTTGGAGCAGGCTTGAGGGGCCGAATGGCCCACTCCTGCTCCCTTTTCCTATGTTCCTATGAATGAAGTAGTACCACACATATAAAGAGACTCCAAGGAAGGACCAGCTGGGAAAGTAGCTAACTTATTTTGGGTGCTCAGGTAATTAAAATTTTCCTGGCACATTTTTGGCTCATGGTACCAAACAAATTGACCTTTTTGCTCTACCTCACTGTTAGAAGGGCGATCAGATCCAGCTACCTGAAACTTGCTGCTAGCTCCTTTGATTTGCTGCTATTTTGTCACCTCAATTACCTGCTTCCTCCACTGCTGCCATTGCCTCTAGGCAGGTTTATACCCCAATTTCTTCTCCCCTCCACTTTCACACCCTTCAAAAGCCTCCCTGCCCCATCATCCCCAACCCTCCACCCTCCCCTTCTAGGTACTTTTCCCTCTACCCATAGCCCATTTAGGTACAAACTTCAACCTGTGCTACAGTTTTGTGCCACACACCTCATGATAGGCATTTACAGACCTTAAATGGCTCTGAATGATCCTGTAATTTCTCACACTCTGCTTTAGTTCTGATTTTACAATGGTCTTTAAGTATGAGTTTAGGGGCCATTCCTCATTCAATGGACTGATATATAAACCACAAACTTAAATTTGAACCTTTTTTGGTAGATTTTTCTCCTGATCATTTTGTGTGTTCATGCAGGTTGCATAAAACACACTTTAGGTCAAATACAGAATAAAGCTCGCTTTACTCTATGTACTAAATTTATCTTTGACAGAGTATCCTCTATTGCAAAAGCATGAATTTATTTTCCAACTGATCACCTTATTGGAGGATGACTGTCAATTTAAAAAGGAGGATTTGCATGTTTGCATAAACATACAAAAGGAAGGGTGAGAAGAAAGCATCAAGCCTAACAAAACTATCCTATCCAGACAGATACACCATTCATTCACATCCTAACCATGCAATCTTCTGGAACAGGCCAAAAATGAGACTCCAGGATGGCATGTTCCCTCCCAGGTGCTAGGGTCAAGGGTGTTTCAGAGCGGCTACAAGACATTCCGAAGGCGAAAGGTAAACAGCCAGTTGTCATGATACACATTGGTACAAACGACATAGGTAAAAAAAGGGATGAGGTCCTAAAAGCAGAATTTAGGGAGTTCAGAAGTAAGTTGAAAAGTAGGACCTCAAAGGTAGTGATCTCAGGATTACTACCAGTGCCACATGCTAGTCAGAGTAGAAATAGCAGGATATATCGGATGAATATGTGGCTGAAGAGATGGTGTGAGGTGGAGGGTTTCAGATTAATGGGACATTGGGACTGGTTCTGAGGGAGGTGGGACCAGTACAAACTGGACGGGTCACACCTGGCAGGACCGGGACTGATGTCCTAGGGGGAATATTTGCTAGAGTGTTTGGAGAGGGTTTAAACTAAAATGGCAAGGGGATTGGAACCTATGCAAGCAGTCAGAGGAGGAGGAATCAAGGACAGGAACAAAAGACAGAAAGGGGAATAAGAAAAGTATAAAAACAAAAAACTGTGGATGCTGGAAATTCAAAACAAAAACAGAAACAGAAATACATGGAAAATCTCAGCAGGTCTGGCAGCATCGGCGGAGAAGAGTACAGTTGACGTTTCGAGTCCTCATGACCCTTCAACAGAGAGGGGTGAAATATAAGCTGGTTTAAGGGATGGGTTGGTGGGGTGGGGGCGGGGGGAGGTTGGAGGGGTGGTGGTTGTAGGGATAAGCAAGCAGTGATAGGAGGAGATAACCAAAAGATGTCACAGACAAAAGAACAAAGAGGTGTTGAAGGTGGTGATATTATCTAAGGAATGTGCTAATTAAGAGTGGATAGCAGGACAAGCAAGGTACAGATAGCTCTAGTGGGGGTGGGGTGAAATAAGACTAAAAGGACATAAAAGGTATAGATAAATGATCAGTGGAGTACATTTAAAAATAATGGAAATAGGTAGGAAAAGAAAAATCTACATAAATTATTGGAAAAAACAAAAAGGAACTTTTTCTCTTTCTCTCAAGCGCTAAGGAACGCAAGCTCCAACAACTCATCGACACCAACACCCATCCAGGACCCTCCACTCCTGCCTGTCCCTCTGTCCCCACCCCATCTTCCAATCCCAGCCCCGGCCGTGTATTCACCATACCCCCTGACCTTCCCCTCTCCGAAGCTGAACGTTCAGTGCTCAGCAAAGGACTTAGTTTCATACCCTTACGCCCTCATCTCAATGAATTTTGGGTACGGCACGATGCTGAACTCTTCTTTCGCCGCCTTCGTCTCCGTGCTCACTTCTTTGGGCAGGAGTCCTCTCCTCGTTCAATGGATCCTTTTACCCGCCTCCAATATTCTCCCTCCACCTGGACCCCTCCCTCTGGATTCTTACCTTCTCTTGATCTTTTCATTGAGAACTGTCGGCGTGACATTAGTCGTCTCAATTTCTCTGCTCCTCTCACCCATTCTAACCTGTCTCTCTCTGAACTTACTGCACTCCATTCTCTCAGGTCCAACCCTAACATCGTCATCAAACCCGCTGACAAGGGTGGTGCTGTTGTTGTCTGGCGCACTGACCGCTACCTTGCGGAGGCTGAGCGTCAACTCGCAGACACTTCCTCCTACCTCTCCCTGGACCATGACCCCACCACTGAACATCAAGCCATTGTTTCCAGGACTGTCACTGACCTCATCTCCTCTGGAGATCTTCCTTCCACAGCTTCCGACCTGATAGACGCCCAACCTCGGACGGCCCGCTTCTACCTCCTACCCAAAATCCACAAACAGGACTGTCCCGGTAGACCGATCGTGTCAGCCTGTTCCTGCCCCACGGAACTCATTTCTCGCTATCTTGATTCCCTTCTCTCTCCCCTTGTCCAGTCCCTTCCCACCTACATCCGTGATTCCTCTGACACCTTACGTCACATCAACAATTTCCAGTTCCCTGGCCCCAACCGCCTCCTCTTCACCATGGACGTCCAATCCCTCTATACCTCCATCCCCCACTGGGATGGTCTGAGGGCTCTCTGCTTCTTCCTCGAACAGAGGCCCGAACAATCCCCATCCACCACTACTCTCCTCCATCTGGCTGAACTTGTTCTCACACTGAACAATTTCTCCTTTAACTCCTCTCACTTCCTCCAAATAAAAGGTATGGCTATGGGTACCCGCATGGGCCCCAGCTATGCCTGTCTCTTTATGATGTATGTGAAACATTCCGTGTTCCAGTCCTACTCTGGCCCCCTCCCACAACTCTTTCTCCGGTAAATCGATGATTACTTCGGTGCTGCTTCATGCTCTCGTCGGGACCTGGAAAAATGTATTAATTTTGCTTCCAATCTCCACCCCTCCATCATTTTCACATGGTCCATCTCTGACACTTCCCTTCTCTTCCTTGACCTCTCTGTCTCAATTTCTGGTGATAGACTGTCCACCAATATCCATTACAAGCCTACCGACTCCCACAGCTACCTCAACTACAGCTCCTCACACCCCACTTCCTGTAAAGACTCCATCCCATTCTCTCAGTTCCTTTGCCTCCGTCGCATCTGTTCTGATGACACTACCTTCAAAAACAGTTCCTCTGACATGTCCTCCTTCTTCCTTAACCGAGGTTTTCCACCCACAGTAGATGACAGGGCCCTCAACCGTATCCGGCTCATCTCCCGCACATCCCCCCTCATGCCTTCTCCTCCCTCCCAGAAACATGATAGGGTCCCCCTTGTCCTCATTTATCACCCCACCAGCCTCCGCATTCAAAGGATCATCCTCCGCCATTTCCGCCAACTCCAGCATGATGCCACCACCAAACACATCTTCCCTTCACCCCCCCTGGCGGCATTCCGTAGGGATCGTTCCCTCCGTGACACCCTGGTCCACTCCTCCATCACCCCCTACTCCTCAACCCCCTCCTACGGCACCTCCCCATGCGAACGCAAGATATGCAACACCTGCCCCTTCACTTTCTCTCTCCTCACCATCCAAGGGCCCAAACACTCCTTTCAAGTGAAGCAGCATTTCACTTGCACTTCCTTCAACTTAGTCTACTGCATTCGTTGCTCTCAATGCGGTTTCCTCTACATTGGAGAGACCAAATGCAGACTGGGTGACTGCTTTGCAGAACACCTTCGGTCTGTCCGCAAGCATCACCCAGATCACCCTGTCGCTTGCCATTTTAACACTTCACCCTGCTCTCTTGCCCACATGTCTGTCCTTGGCTTGCTGCATTGTTCCAGTGAAGCTCAACGCAAACTGGAGGAACAGCACCTCATCTTCCGACTAGGCACTTTACAGCCTTCCGGACTGAATATTGAGTTCAACAATTTTAGATCTTAAATTCCCTCCTCCATCCCCACCCCCTTTCCGTTTATTCCCCCTCCTTTTTGTTTTTTCCAATAATTTATATAGATTTTTCTTTTCCCACCTATTTCCATTATTTTTAAATGTATTCCACTGATCATTTGTCGATACCTTTTATGCGCTTTTAGTCTTATTTCACCCCACCCCCACTAGACCTATCTGTACCTTGCTTGTCCTGCTATCCACTCTTAATTAGCACATTCTTTTCGATAATATCACCACCTTCAACACCGCTTTGTTCTTTTGTCTGTGACATCTTTTGGTTATCTCCTCCTATCACTGCTTTCTTGTCCCAACAACCACCCCACCCCCCCACCCCACCGCCCCCTTAAACCAGCTTATATTTCACCCCTCTCCTATTTTTACTTAGCTCTGTTGAAGGGTCATGAGTACTCGAAACGTCAACCGTACTCTTCTCTGCCGATGCTGCCAGACCTGCTGAGTTTTTCCAGGTATTTCTGTTTCTGTTTTTGTTTTGGAATAAGAAAAGTGATAGGCAGAGAAATCAAGGACAAAAATCAAACTGCCTCAGTGAAAAATAGTGGGAATGGGACAAGTAATGTTAAAAAGACAAGCCTTAAGGCTTTGTGCCTTAATGTGAGGAGCATTCTCAATAAAGTGGATGAATTAACCGCGCAAATAGATGTAAACAGGTATGATATAGTCGGGGTTACGGAGACATGGCTGCAGGATGACCAGCGATGGGAACTGAACATCCAGGGGTATTCAATATTTAGGAAGGACAGACAAAAAAAGAAAAGGTGGTGGAGTTGCGTTGCTGGTTAAAGAGGAAATTAACGCAATAGTGAGGAAAGATATTAGCTCCGACGATGTGGAATCTGTATGGGTAGAGCTGCGAAACACTAAGAGGCAAAAAACATTAGTGGAGGTTGTATATAGACCCCCAAACTGTAGTGGTGATGTTGGGAATGGCATTAAACAGGAAATTAGAGATGCATGCAATAAAGGAACATCTGTAATTTTGGGTGACTTTAATCTGCATATAGATTGGGCAAATCAAATTAGTAACAATATCATAGAGGAGGAATTCCTGGAGTGTATATGGGATGGTTTTCTGGACCAATACATTGAGGAATCAACTAAAGAACAGGCCATCCTAGACTGCTGTATTGTGTAATGAGAAAGGAATAATTGGCAATCTACTTGTGCGAGGCCCCTTGGGGATGAGCGACCATAATATGATAGAATTCTTCATCAAGGTGGAGCGTGACGTAGTTGATTCTGAGACTAGAGCCCTGAATCTTAATGAAGGAAACTATGATGGTATGAGACCCGAGTTGGCAATGATGGATTGGGAAACGTTACTTAAAGGGATGATGGTGGACAGGCAATGGCAAACGTTCAAAGAGTGCATGGGTGAACTGCAACAATTCCTGTCTGGCACAAAAGTAAAATAGGAAAGGTGGCCAAACCATGGCTTACAAGGGGAATTAGAAATAGTATTAGATCCAAGGAAGGGGCATACAAATTCGCCAGAAAAAACAACAGACTTGAGGATTGGAAGCGCTTTAGAATTCAGCAAAGGAGGACCAACGGATTGATTAAGAAGGGGAAAATAGAGTACGAGAGTAAGCTGGCAGAAAACATTAAAACTGACTGTAAAAGTTTCTATAGGTATGTGAAGAGAAAAAGATTGGTGAAGACAAATGTAGGTCCCTCACAGTCAGAAAGAGGGGAATTTACAATGGGGAACAAAGAAATGGCTGACCAACTAAATACATACTTTGGTTCTGTCTTCACAAAGGAGGACACTAATAACATACCGGAAATGTTGGGGAGCACAGGGTTTAGTGAGAGGGAGGAACTGAAAGAAATCAGTATTAGTAGGGAAATGGTGTTGGAGAAATTGATGGGATTGAAGGCCGATGAATCCCCAGGGCCTGATAATCTACATCCCAGAGTACTTAAGGAAGTTGCCCTAGAAATAGTGGATGCATTAGTGGTCATCTTCCGAGATTCTATAGACTCTGGAACAGTTCCTACAGATTGGAGGATAGTTAATGTAACCCCACTATTTAAAAAGGGAGGTAGAGAGAAAACAGGGAATTATAGACCAGTCAGTTTGACGTCAGTAGTGGGGAAAATTCTAGAGTCCATTATAAAATATTTAATAGCTGAGCACTTGGAAAACAATAGCAGAATCGGACAGTCAGCATGGATTTACGAACGGGAAATCATGCTTGACAAATCTACTGGAATTTTTTGAGAACGTAACTAGAAGAGTTGATGAGGGGGAGCCAGTGGGTGTGGTTTATATGGACTTTCAGCAGGCTTTCAACAAAGCCCCACATAAGAGATTAGCGTGTAAAATTAAAGTGTATGGGATTGGGGGTAGTGTATTGAGATGGATAGAAAACTGGTTAGCAGACAGGAAACAAAGAGTAGGAATAAATGGGTCTTTTTCCAAATGGCAGGCAGTGACTAGTGGAGTACCACAGGGATTGGTGCTGGGACTCCAGCTATTCACTATATATATTAATGATTTAGATGAGCGAACATAATGTAATATCTCCAAATTTGCAGATAACACAAAGCTGGGTGAGCTGTGAGGAGGATGCAGAGATGCTTCAGTGTGATTCAGGCAAGCTGAGTGAGTGGGCAAATGCATGGCAGATGCAGTAAAATGTGGATAAATGTGAGGTTATCCACTTTGGTAGCAAAAACAGGAAGGCAAATTATTATCTGAATGGCTATAAATTGAGAGAGGGGAATGTGCAACGAGACCCGGGTGTACTCGTACATCAGTCGCTGAAGGTAAGCATGCAGGTGCAGCAGGTGGTAAAGAAGGCAATTGGTATGTTGGCCTTCATAGCCAGAGGATTCGAGTACAGGAACAGGGATGTCTTGCTGCAATTGTACAGGGCCTTGGTGAGACCACACTTGGAATATTGTGTGCAGTTTTGGTCTCCTTATCTGAAGAAGGATATTCTTGCTATAGAGGGAGTGCAGTGAAGGTTTACCTGACTGATTCCTGGTATGGCAGGACTGACATACGAGGAGAGATTTAGTCGTTTAGGATTATATTTGCTGGAGTTCAGAAGAATGAGGGAGGATCGCATAGAAACCTATAAAATTCTAACAGGACTAGACAGGGTAGATGCAGGAAGGTTGTTCCCGATGGTGGGGGAGTTCAGAACCAGGGGTCACAGTCTGAGGCTACAGGGTAGACCATTTAGGACTGAGATGAGGAGAAATTTCTTCACCCAGAGAGTGGTGAGCCTGTGGAATTCGTTACCACAGAAAGTAGTTGAGGCCAAAACATTGCATGTTTTCAAGAAGGAGTTAGATACAGCTCTTGGGGCGAAAGGGATCAAAGGATATGGGGAGAAAGCGGGAGCAGGCCATTGAGTTGGGTGATCAGCCATGATCATAATGAATGGCGGAGCAGGCTCCAAGGGCCGAATGGCCTACTCCTGCTCCTATTTTCTATGTAAAAAGAAAGAAACTGCAATTCAGGGAGACTCACTGTCTCTTTAAATGACTAGTGAATATGGTCAAGTAGTCTACTAAAGAGTGTGATAAGTCTGTCTAAAGAGAACTATTTATAGGTATCTATAGCTAACTTTGTGTGTATTTTATGTGCATAGTTACTAGCCCTATCACCTCTTTGCATTTCAAATAACCTTCTAATCTGATTAATAGAAATTCACAGAATCAGACAGTGCAGAAGGGGCCCTTTGGCCCATCGAGCCTGCACCGACACGTGAGAAACACCTGACCTACCTACCTAATCCCATTTACCAGCACTTGGCCCATAGCCTTGAATGTTATGACGTGCCAAGTGCTCATCCAGGTACTTTTTAAAGGATGAGAGGCAACCCGCCTCCACCACCCTCCCAGGCAGCGCATTCCAGATTGTCACCACCCTCTGGGTAAAAACGTTTTTCTTCACTTCCCCCTTAAACCTCCTGCCCCTCACCTTGAACATATATCCCCTTGTGACTGACCCTTTAACTAAGGGGAACAGCTGCTCCCTATTCACCCTGTCCATGCCCCTCATAATCTTGTACACCTCGATCAGGTCGCCCCTCAGTCTTCTCTGCTCCAACGAAAACAACCCAAGTCTATCCAACCTCTCTTCATAACATAAACGTTTCATCCCAGGCAACATCCTGGTGAATCTCCTCTGCAACCCCTCCAGTGCAATCACATCCTTCCTATAATGTGGTGACCAGAACTGCACACAGTACTCCAGCTGTGGCCTCACCAAGGTTCTATACAACTCCAACATGACCTCCCTACTTTTGTAATCTATGCCTCGATTGATAAAGGCAAGTGTCCCATATGCCTTTTTCACCACCCACTAACATGCCCCTCCAGCACAGAAGTAATCCATTTGACCCATTATGTCTGTGCCAGCTGAGGAGCCATCCAGCCTAATCCCACTTTCCAGTTCTTAGTGTGTAGCCTTCTAGGTAACCTCACTTCTGGTGCACATGAGCTTTTTAAATGTTATAAGGGTTTCTGCCTCTACCACCCTTTCAGACAGTGAGTTCCAGATACCCACCATCCTCTGGATGAAAATAATTCCTCTCGAATTCCCTCCAAGCCTCATCCTTCTTACTGTAAACCTATGGCCCAAGGGCATGAACCCCTCAACCAAGAGGACCCACATTAGCACCTGCTTAAGCAACATCTTGATTTTATAATTTCAGAACAATAAGATTAAATAAAGTCAACTGTACTACACTCTTGTGTCCAGACCATTGGGGCCAAGCATCGTCATCACCAGGACTTGTACAACGAAAACCATGCTGAAATATGTGACCTTCTGCAACACCGCTTCTTTGAATGTTGTCATGTGATCTTTAAGTTCAACTAAACCATGTGAAGACTGAAGTTCCCCAGTCTGAGTAAAATCTAAACAAAGCTACAAGAGGGGAAGGAGAACGTTTGAACTCATTATATCATCTAGTCCCAAACTTTAGTATTTGTAGAGGACTGTGGCAAATAAGATCAAATAAGGCTATCTTTCAAACTCAGAATAACATAAGTGATCCAAGTTAAACATCATTCATCTTTTAAGATAATAGCTGCTATTATTGAAGGAATTTCAATTTCTTCAGTGGACTTGGTATTATTTAGATTGTGATCAAGTTATTAAGAACATCACTCGATTCTCCTGACTTGCTCTTTATTTCTTACATGAAAGAGCACTCTTTTCCACCTAGCTTCAGTGACTGTACAAGAGAAAGGGGGATTGTCAATATTAATCTGATTTTTTTCAAGTTAAAGAGTTTTAGGCTGTACCGGAAAACATATTCAGCATTTGGGGTAACGGTAAATATACCCTTATTAATGCTCACATGTCATTAGGTAAACAAATTATGATGCATGAACTGGTATGCCAAGTAATATCTGTACTGTAGTGTGAAGGTGCAAACTGTAAACATCTTACATTGAATAGCTTGTACAACAAAAGTATTTGATGGATTCTGCACATATAATATTCCAAATTCTTGAAAGTAATAAAAATAACTAAATGTTTTTATTTAAATCTTTTGAAATTTAATGCTGTAAAACATTTAATAGTAGGCTTGATTTACTATTGCAGATTTTCAAGAGCTTAGGTGATTGACAGTTTATTGAAACAGCTAAAGTAGCATGTTCAGTTACAATAAACGCTGAGCCAACTTGAGATTGTTGCATTTTAGATTCAATGACGAATCTAACGAAGATACTGTCGTCTTTGTTTCTTAAGTTTGTGAGTCAACCTGAAACTGCATATTTCACCAAAAAATGATTCAGGGACTAATTGTTTTAGTCACTGAAATAGAATGAACACTTTTGAAAGTGTATTAGTGTAAGAGGGTCAGTCAATGTAGTGAGATTAAGTGAGTTTCCATTGATTTGTGAGGTGCATTTCACTGCTCTTTATTGGTTAGATAATAAATCAACTCTCAGATTTTCTCTAAGAGGGGAAAAATTTCAATACAAGTGTAATATTATTCGGTTCAGTTTAGTAACTGATTCCTGACTATTAGCTATTCAGGTCTAAGGCACTTGAGTTTACGACTAAAATTGTGTTTCATATTAATGCAGGAGTTTTGTTTTCAATATGCATAATGAGCTGTTGTATTAATATTGTCAGTATATTGTTTCCAACTGTTCCATTAATTTCTCTTTGATTGAGGGGTGCTGCTGAATATAGTTTGCTCAGGGTGCCTGCTGGTGGCTGACACGGTGCTACTGATAAAGTTAATTGGTTAAATCCAGATAACCTCAACTTGGCAAACTCATCAGTGTCTGTTTCAAATTTTGGACGGCTTTTATTTTTTATATCTTAGGTTGAAACACTAACTCAAATAATGTTAATTGATTCCATGTTAAGGTTGTTGTGGTTTTGATTGAAAATGGAATGGAAGCATGATGTCATCAGCAACAAAAACTTCACAATGGTAATTTTTGTCTTGTTTCCTCCTACATCTGGGTGCATGATATTGTGGTTTAGTCTGTATCTGCTGCATGGTTTATGGTGATGCTAAAAATAGCATTTTCTTCAAAAAGGTTCTATGGGTAGGCAGGAAATACTTTGATTACACTAGAGTTTATGAGAATGTGGAGTCCAGGTGGTGTTTTTCCCTTGTCTTTATGCAAGGGAAAAAAAACTGCATTTTTATCCCATGTGTTTACAGAATTATTAATCTGATGATTGATAATTCAAAAAATGATAGTGCTTGCTCTTATTACTTTGTGTTACAAATTCATAGAGAAATTTACAGGTAAATTGGCATATGTCCTAGAATATGATATTTTAGTAGAGCATTATAGATTTGCCATCTTCTAAAAGTATATTTTAAATGGTGTAGAAAGAATAATGGATGGTTCAAAAAAGGAGTAGTGAGGTCACCAGAGGCCTCAGCCAACTGAAAGCAGGGGTCAAACTTGAAAGTGGGCCAGCTTCCATTTCAGGCTTTTAAGGCATAGTTGAAATTACTTTGGTACGCAATGCAAATCACATTCCAACAAGCTAATTACGAGAAGAATGCATCCACTTGACTAGGTAGCATGGATGTCAGCACATTGAGGGGCTATCATAACCATTTGCTGTCTTAGATGCAATTAAAAGAATGGAATTGTTTGCTGCTAAAGTGCTATAAGGATATTAGCACAACATTAAAGTAATTGGCTTCTTCTGGTTCATGTCTGGATAGCAATATTACAGGAGAACCTATAACAGACACTAGAGTATCCCTGATTTATTCCTTTAAATGTATAAATGTGTTATCTCAAATTCCTGTATACTGTATTAGTTAGTAGCACTCGTATTGCAATGCACATCCTGTGAAATAGGCCACGCTGTCACTGCTTTTTTTTTGTACCTAAGTAAAATCCAGATAAAAAGTTAACCACATTAAAATCATTGAATTTTACAGCATATAAGGAGGCCATTTTGCACAGTTTCATTTACAAACCCCTACCCTTTTCTAATATCTATGTTACCCTTTAAAAACCTATTATGGATTCTGTATCTACAACTTGTTTCTGGAGCAAAAATAGTTGGGAGTTCAGATACATAATCTTTAAAAGTAGGAGAATAATTTAATGACCTGAATTTTGAAATAGAAATAATAGTGAGGTTGTCACCTTTATTCTGGAGTAAATCGAACAGCGACTTCTGGTGTCCGCAGAATATGCAGTTAACTGTGGAAATCTGGAAGTTGCTCTCCAATTTGCCCTGCCTATTGACAGGCTTCGCTGCAGCAGTACATTACTGAGAGATTTTACATTAAAATACATGAATGGCATGACATCGCAGAATGTATTCACGCACTAAATGCAGCAGAAAACAGTGCCGGGGAATTCAAGTGTAATTGAGTTTTTAATGGCATGGTAAGACTGCTGGAAACAATCTTTTTGGTTGCCATGTCAGCTGTGGCTCAGTTGGTAGCACTTTCACTCAGAGTCACAAGGACTCGCTTCCCTGGCATTCTCCTGCACAGCACTCTTCTGATCATTAAACATTGCTGTTACAGTGCTTCCTTTCTCTCCAGCCACCACCTCAAACCTCCATCTCAGCAGACAACTCTGATACTTCTCTCATCCTATTGCCCTCTCACAACCATTCCTTCCTCACTGTCGCCCTCCTCAAATGTTCTCATTCCATCCTCAACACTTGCATTCTTAGCTCTCTGCTTTTTCTCATTGCAGAAGAGAACGCAGAACTCCAGGAAGAGGCAGAGAACTGAGGTTGGAGTTGCAGCAGTGACTGCCCTGATCGTGACAGAGGAGGAAACACTTGAGATTGACAGGGTGGCAAAAGTACTGGCTGTTGACAGTGGAGAGGTGTGGGTGGCCCAGAGACCTGGTGACAGCATTAGATGATGCACTGTCACTTGGCACTTAACCGTCACTTATGTTGAATTGATGTCTCCAATACATGAGCTATTGTGATTTGCACTATACTAAGTTTGTACAGTATCCTATTTCACCTACTTTCAGCCTTAACTCATGTCTTTCATCTCCCACAGGTCCTTTGTAGGTCTGGGTGGAAGGGATGAGGAAACAGGCAAAGGAGTCCTCAAAGAAAGATGTGCACTCTGAGGATGCAGAGATACATGATTCCTGTGCACTCTCAACCAATGCAGACACAAACAGCTTGGTGAGTCCTGCATTACAGATGGAGAGTCCCACATTGCATGTGAGCAGGAGAAGGTGCTGGAGTCAAAGATAGCAGTTCAGAGCCCCCATTGAAGTGTGCAAGATGCTCCAAGCTCTGCTCAGTTGAACCTCAAACCTGAGCCTCAGGGATCATGCCTGAAAAAGAAACTGGTGGAGGAGCAGTGGTAAATCTGTGTACTACTGTCAGTGTTTCAATAGGCAGAAAGAATGGAGGAGGTCATCTCAAGCTTGAGTGCCGTGATGTCTCAGGCATTTGCACTGAAGATTACCTCCACAGAAAAAGTGACTGCCTTCTTGGAGAATCAGAAAAGGCAGCTCACAAAGTGGATGCTGGCCCAGACCTATGGCCTGCACACTCTGGCCGACAGTTTATAGAAGATCGAATAAAGCCTCCTCCTGCTGGCTTAATGCCACACAGTTATGCTGTCAAGTGCCCTCCTGCTCTTGACTAACAGGCAAGTGCAGGTGGTCTCTGAGAGGGAAGATGAAGAAAGGGCACATGGCACCTCCCAGCCCTTGGCCCCCACCCTCCACCCCGGCTCACCAGAGATAGGTCTGTACAAGCTATCTCCTGCCCCAATGACAGAGTTTGCCCCCTGCATAGATGCAGTTCGGGTAGTCTTTGGTAAGGTCCTCATGGGCTCCAGATTGTGAGGATATCAATTATGAGCATCTTGTGTCAGAGTGGAGAATTAGCAGCCTATTACCAACTTGGCTGAAGCCATAGTGGTAACATTATGTAGAGGTAATAGAAAATGGAAGTGGAAGATGCTTTTGTTGCAGGAAGGGATTCACTTGGGTACTGATAACAATGTTAATGTTTCAATAATGCTCTTTCAATGAAAGCATGAGTTGATGTGAATTCCTCATTCTTATAACGTCTCACTTTACCCTGTTCACCTTTGTCAGTTTCCTACCTGTGAATGGAATGATTAGCCTTGATGAGGAAGAAAGCATGTGACCCTGATGGTTGACTGGCTAACTGGAGGAAGAGGTTTGATGTAGGGGTGGATTTGGCACAGGGTTTTTGATGGGATGCTTAGATTGCTGCAAGCACATTTTTCAAGTGATGTGTGTCTGGATGAGTCTGTTGCGGGTTTTTCTGCAGGCACCAAAAGTACATTTGGCTCCCTGAGGGAGGATGCTGGGCACTTTCCACCTTCCTCGTGCCAATTACAGTCCCCTCTGCAATGCCATGCTGTGAAGGGCACTGCAGACAACAACAATTCTGGAAACCCTTGGTGGAACATATTGAAAGGCACCTCCAGACCTGTCAAGGCCCTGGAACCTCATCTTGAGCAAGCCAATGGCTTTCTCTATTGTTGCCCTGGTGATGTGATGGCTCCTGTTGCATCTCTCCTATGCCTTTATGGTCGGGTTCCCCACTCAGCAGTGGGGTAGCTTTTGTCTTCCAGGTGTGAACCGTTGAAGCTATTTGGTGGAGAAAGCATCTCTGACACGAGACTGCTGAAGGATGAAGAAGTATTGGTAGCTCCCTGGATGCTTGGTGCAGGCACACATGGTGATATTGTACTGGTGGAGTGAATGCCCATCCAATTAATGAAGACGCCTGGCTGATCTGATTGCACCTTGACTGCCACATGAGCACAATCAATTGCCCCCTGGATCTTTGCAAATCCTGATGTGAATTCAATGACCATCTGAGTTGCAGCATGCATTGCAAGATGGGTATAGTTTGTGGCCTTAGAAAATAAGGCATTGGTGACTTGAATGATGCAGTTGTGGGCAGTAAATTGTGAAAGCATACAGATGTCACCAGATCCCTGGAAGAAGCTGAATACAAAGAAATTGATGCTGACCTTGATGGCTACAGGCAATGCGTGGTCATCTGGTCCTCTTGGGTAAGTCTGCAGATGGTTGCTACTACCTGCCACGAGACCCTGAGCCTTCTGTGGCATTTTGTTCTGACATTTTGAGGAAGCTGACTTTTGGACTATTGATCCTGTGCTAGGTGTTTCGCCTCCTACGAGATGTAGCTCTTGAGTCCACCGCCTCTGTCTTGGGGAGCTGCATGAGGCAATAGAGAAGATAGATCCCGCTGTGCTGAAGTTTCTGTTCCCGTTACTGCACTTGCCCTTTTTGCTCTGGTCACTGGGCTGGATTACCCTACTGCTACTCTTTCGAGGTCCATGTACTGTAAACATAGCTGGCTCCCATGTGCAGGGAAGTCTCAAAGGCAATAAGTTGAGATTCAGCTACTCTATGGCCAGAATTTTCAGCTTAGCGGGTGGGCGTAATCGGCAGGCCTGGGAGCGGTCGGGAAATGGACCGCCAACTGCGATCAGCCCCCAATCGCGATTTCACGGTGGCCGGCCAGCCAATGTGAAGCGCGCACTGATATAATCAGCTCCGCTTGGGTTTGGGTGGGAGGAGGGCGGGTGATGACGTCAACATGGGCGCGGGTGAGCATTGCCAGAAAGCTGCCTGAAGGCAGAGAGCTGCTTCAGGGAGCTGGAAAATTTAAATACAAAGCATAAAGATTTTAAAATCCAGAAAAAATGCCCACGCATCAGAAACAGTCACCTGAACATATACAACATGAAAATCCTGTCCAAACATTTTTAATTTTTTTAACTTAATGATGGAAACCTCATCCCACCCTTGGATGAGGTTTCCTGAAAAATGCAAAGGCTGCCTGGCCGATTCGCCTGCCTGCCAACCATAACATTGGACGGGCAGCGAAAAATCCCAGTTAATTGTGCCGTTAATGGGCTTAATAGCTCTCTTAATTGTCGGCGGGCGTGCTTCCAAGTTTGGCGTGTGCCCGCCGACTGAAATATCCCGCAGGTGTGGGATGACGTTGGGGCGCTCATCCCCATGCCGAGCAAAAAGATTCTGCCCTATGGTACCAGAAAGTTGGTGCACAATGTTGCAATTCCCAAAGAAAATATTAATTCAGGCTGAAGGAACTACTCCTGTCAGTACAAGCCTTTCACTGTAGCTAATCACAAGCTTGCCGATTTCAGCCTTTATACTGTTGTTAGCAGGTTGGTTTCAGTCAACAATGACTTCCTGCTGTGCACTCACTTCCTCTAGCCTGGCAAGATATAGAGACATAGTGGAAGTTGTGTGCTGGCATTTAAAGCCAGAATGCAGGGCTGAATACAGACTCAATTGCCTATTTGCATTTTTTAATAAGTTTCCTAACAACTGAGCAGGGGTTTCCCGCATGCTGCAGAAACCACCTGGGTGAAAGCCGGCAGTGGCTGGGATTATGCTGGGATCCCAATCTGACATCACGTTTAAGACCATAAGACATAGGAACAGAAATTAGGCCATTCGGCCCATCGAATCTGCTCCGCCATTCAATCATGGCTGATAAGTTTCTCAACCCCATTCTCAAGCCTTCTCCCCATAACCTTTGATTCCCCCTACCAATCAAGAACCTATCTATCTCGGTCTTAAATACACTCAATGACCTGGCCTCCACAGCCTTCTGTGGCAATGAATTCCATAGATTCACCACTCTCTGGCTAAAGAAGTTTCTCCTCATCTCCATTCTAAAAGGTCTTCCCTTTACTCTGAGGCTGTGCCCTTGGGTCCTAGTCTCTCCTACTAATGGAAACATCTTCCTCACGTCCACTCTATCCAGGCCTTTCAGTATTCTGTAAGTTTCAATCAGATCCCCCCTCATCCTTCTAAACTCCATCGAGTATAGACCCAGAGTCCTCAAACGTTCCTCATATGTTAAGCCTTTCATTCCTGGGATCATTCTCATGAACCTCCTCTGGACCCTCTCCAGGGCCAGCACATCCTTCCTGAGATACGGGGCCCAAAATTGCTCACAATATTCTAAATGTGGTCTGACCAGAGCCTTATAAAGCCTCAGCAGCACATCCCTGCTTTTATATTCTAGTCCTCTTGAAATAAATGCCAACATTGCATTTGCCTTCCTAACTACCAACTCAACCTGCAAGTTAGCCTTAAGAGAATCCTGGACTAGGACTCCCAAGTCCCTTTGCACTCCAGATTTCTGAATTCTCTTCCCATTTAGAAAATAGTCTATGCCTCTATTCTTCCTACCAAAGTGCATGACCTCACACTTCCCCACGTTGTATTCCATCTGCCACTTCTTTGCCCATTCTCCTAACCTGTCCAAATCCTTCTGCAGCCTCCCTGCCTCCTCAATACTACCTGTCCCTCCACCTATCTTTGTATCATCTGCAAACTTAGCCAGGATGCCCTCAGTTCCTTCATCTAGATCATTAATGTATAAAGTGAAAAGTTGTGGTCCCAACACTGACCCCTGTGGAACTCCACTAGTCACCGGCCGCCATCCTGAGAAGGTCCCCCTTATCCCTGCTCTCTGCCTCCTGCCAGACAGCCAATCTTCTATCCATGCTAGTACCTTGCCTCTAACACCATGGGCTCTTATCTTACTGAGCAGCCTCCTGTGCGGCACCTTGTCAAAGGCCTTCTGGAAGTCCAAGTAGATAACATCCATTGGCTCTCCTTTGTCTAACCTGCTCGCTACCTCCTCAAAGAATTTTAGGATATTCAGCTCCCTGCATGAACCCAAACCCACTTTACTTGTATAAAAACAAAAAGCTAAAAGCTACTGCGGATGCTGGAAATCCAAAACAAAAACAGAATTACCTGGAAAAACTCAGCAGGTCTGGCAGCATCGGCGGAGAAGAAATCAGTTAACGTTTCGAGTCTTCATGACCCTTCGGCAGAACTGAGTAGTTGTGTAGGAAAATTTTCCACTATGTGTTGCAGTGAGGATTCTTCAATCTGATTGGTTGAGGAGATATGCTGTTGCATGTGCAGCTCCTACTCATCACAGATCCCCTGGAGAAGGTGTCACGCTGAAAAAGGATCTCTAAATACAATAGGCTTAATCTTCTGTGGAATGGCAATCACCGTCGGATTCCCACTCCATCCCTATTTCCCTACCTTAGCCTGGAGCTCCACGTTTCTTGCCCAGACTTCTGACTCGGGCCTCCTGAGAAATGTGGAATGCTGCTGCTTCTGGAAGCCTTCAGTGCAGGGCAGGATCGTCAGGGCATTATGAAGCCAGCTGCCATAAACTCAGGAGTTTAAATATCCTGCACTTTGATAAGCTAGGAAAGATAAGGCAAGTGGGCGAGGGAGTAGGGTGGGTCAGGGGGTGGTGGGGAGTGTTGCGGGGGAGGTCATGAGGTGGGAGGGATAGTTGGGTGCAGGGATAGTCGGGGGGGTGGTTGAGGGGAGTCGTGGGGTAGGGGTCGTCATAGGGGGTTGGGGGAGAAGTCAGGAAGCAGGGAAGGTAGTCAGGGGTGGAGAGGGGGTGGGTTAGGTGGTTGGGGGAGGGTTAGTCGGGGGGTCGGGGCTGTTAGTAGTTAGGGGGGTAGTCGGGGGTGGGGAGTTGGGTGGAGAGGGTAGTCAGGGGGGTTAGGAGTAGGGTGGTCGGGGATGTCAGTAGTTGGGGGGTTCAGGGGAAGTCGAGGGGTCAGGTGGTAGTTGGGTGGTCGGGAGTACGGGGGGTTAATTGTGGGTGGGTCAGGGACATAATTGGCGGGCTGGGAGGGGGTGTCAGGTGGTTGGGGTGTGTGGGATTAGTTGTGGATGGGTTGGGGGGTTGAGAGGGGTGTCGGGAACAGTCAGGTGTTGGGGAGGGTAGTCCGAGTTGGGGGACTGGATGGTTGAAGGGGCGTCAGATGATCAGGGGTGTAGCCGAGTGGCCAGGGGGGGTATCGATATTTAGGAGGGTAGGGGGTAATAGGGGGCTGGGATGATAGTTGGGAGGGTAGTTGGGTGGTCGGGGGGTGGAGGAATAGTCATGGCTGGATTGGGGGAGGTATTAGGGAGGTCGAGTGCGGGGTCAGTAGTATAGGGCAGAATGTTGCACTCCTGTTGGCGGTGGGCGTGTTTGGCAGCATAAGCGGACAATATGGCGAGAAAGGCAAAAATTGGTTTTACACTGTCATGAAACTAGTCCATGGCAGGCTGCATTTCCCACTGCTGCACTTTGGGAACCTTAGTTTCAATACTTTAGCATCTCATTATAAGCCCAGCTCGCTCGATCAACATCACGCCGATGTGTTTCACAACTGTACATAATTGATATGCACCTGACAAGCTGCACTTCACTCATGACTTGGAGGTTTGTTTGCCTACCTTGCTTCGGTCAGCACTCAAGGTCATCAGTGCCAGGCTTTGCTGGCAGCAGCACATCGTTGGGGGGCTTCACGGCAGGTCTCTACCTACCAGGCCAGCCATAAGGCAGCGGTAGTTTTTCAATGGCTGCAGGGCGAGGGCTTGCTTGGGGAAGAGGGAGACATGGCTTCAGGCAAGGGAAGAGGCTGCAGGGCGAGGGAGAGGGCAAATGAATGAGGGGGTGGGTGGGAGGGTGAATGAGTGCGGGAGTGGGTGGGTGAATGAGTGAGGGAGTGGGTGGTTGGGTGGGAAGGTGAGTGAGGGATTCAGTGGGTGGGAAGGCGGTTGATGAGGGAGCGAGTGGGTGAATGAGTGAGGGAGCAGGTGGGAGGGTGAATGAGTGAGTGAGGTGTTAGGCGGGAGGGTGAGGGAGAGGGCCAATGAATGAGGGGGTGGGTGGGTGGGAGGGTTAATGACTGCAGGAGTGGGAGGGTGAATGAGTGAGGGAGTGGGTGGGTGGGAGGGAAGGTGAGTGAGGGAGTGGCTGGGTGGGAAGGTGGCTGAATGAGTGAGTGGGTTGGTGGGTGGGTGAATGAGTGAGGGAGTGAGTGGAGTGGTGGGTGGGAGAATAATTGAGGGAGCGGGTGGTTGTGTGGGAGGGTGAATAAGTGAGGGAGTGGGTGGGTGAACGAATGAGGGAGCGGGTGGATGAATGAGTAAGGGAGGGGGTGGGTGGGTGGGTGAAGGAGAGAGGAAGTTGCTGCGTGGGTGGATGTATGAATGAGTGATTGGGTGGGTGAGAGGGGGGGGTAAATGAGTGACGGAGTGGGTGGGAGGGAAGGTGAATGAGTGAGGGGTTGGTAGGAGGGAGGGTGAATGAGTGAGGGTGTGGATGAGTGAGGGAGTGGTTGGGAGGGAGGTTGGATGAATGAGTGAGGGAGTGGGTGGGTGAATGAGTGAGGGAGTGGGTGGACGGGTGGGAGAATGAGGGACGGAGTGGGTGGGCCTGTGGGTTAACAAGTGAGGGAGTGGGTGGGTGCGAGGGTGAATGAGTGAATGAGGGGTGGGTGGATGAGTGAGGGAGGGTGGCTGGGTTGGGAGGGTGAATGCGTGAGGGCGTGGGTGAGTGGGTGGATGTGAGGGAGGGATGGGTGAATGAGTGAGGTAGCGGGTGCAAGCGTGAATGAGTGAAGGTGCGAGTGGGTGAGAAGGAGGGTAAATGAGTGAGGGAGCAGGTGGCTGGGTTTGTGAATGAGTGAGGGAGTGAGTGGATGGGTGAATGCGTGAGGGCATGGGTGGGTGGGTGAATGCATGAGGGAGGGTGGGTGAATGAGTGAGGTAGCGGGTGTGAGGGTGAATGAGTGAGGGAGCGGGTGGGTGGGTTTGTGAATGAGTGAGGGAGTGAGCGAGTGGGTGTAATACTGAGGGAGTGGGTGGGTAAATGAGGGAGTGGATCTGTGGGTGAATGGGTGAGGGAGTGGGTGGGTGGGTGAATGTGTGAGGGAGTGATTGGGCGGGCAAATGAGTGAGGGATGGACGGGCGGGTGAATAAGCGAGGGAGCGGGTGGGTGGGGGAATGAGTGAGTGAGTGGGTGGGTGGGAGTGTGAATGTTTGAGGGAGTTTGTGGGTGGGAGGGAGGGTAAATGAGTGAAGTGATGGGAGGGAGGACAAATGAGTGAGGGAGTGTATGGGTGGCTGGAAGGGTGGGTGAATGAGTGAGGGGGTAGATGTGTGGGAGGGCGGGTGAACGAGTGAGAGACAGGGTATGTGGGTGGGAGGGAGAATGAATGAATGAATGAGGGAGTGGGTGGGTGGTAGGGAGGGTGAATGAGTGCGGGAGTGGGTGGGTGGTAGGGAGGGTGAATGAGTGAGGGAGTGGGTGGGTGGGAGGGAGGGTGAATGAGTGCGGGAGTGGGTGGGCGGGTGATTGAGTGAGGGAGTGGGCGGGTGAATGAGTGAGGGGGTGGGTGGGAGAGAGGGTGAATGAGTGAGGGGCTGGATGTGTGTGGGGGGTGGGGGATGAGTGAGGGAATGGGTGGGTGAATGCGCGAATGCGCGAGGGGGAGGGGTGGTTGGATGAGTGGGCAGGTGAATGAGTGAGATAGTGGGTTTTTGGGAGGGCGGGTGAGTGAGGGAGTGGGTTGGTGAGTGGGTGAATGAGTGAGGGGGCGGGTTGGTGAGTGGGTGAATGATTGAGTGTGTGGGTGTATGAGTGAGGGAATTGAATGAGTGAGGGTGAACGAGGGAGGGTGTGGGTGGGCAGGTGGGTGAATGAGGGAGCGAATGGCTCGGCAGGTGGGTGAACGAGTGAGGGAGTGGCTTGATGGATGAATGAGTGAGGGAGAGCGTTGGTGGAGGGAAATAAGTGAGGTAGTGGGTGGGTGGGAGGTTGAGTGAGCGAGGGAGTGGGTGGGTGGATGGGAGGCTGAATGAGTGAGGGAGTGGATGGTTGAATGAGTGAGGGAGTGGGTGGGTGAATGAGTGAGGGAGTGGGTGGTTGAAGGAGTGAGGGAGTTGCTGTGTGGTTGGGTGAAGGAGTGAGGGAGTGGCTGGGTGGTTGGGTGAAGGAGTGAGGGAGTGGCTGGGTGGGAGGGAGATGCAGTGAGGGGCTGGGTGGATGGATGTGTGAATGAGTGAGTGGGTGGGTGAAGGATTGAGGGAATGGCTGTGTGCGTGGGTGGGTGAAGGAGTGGCTGGGTGGGTGGGTGAAGGAGTGAGGGAGTTGCTGGGTGCGTGGATGTATGAATGAGTGATTGGGTGGGTGGGAGGGAGGGTAAATGAGTGACAGAGTGGGTGGGAGGGAAAGTGAATGAGTGAGGGGTTGGCAGGAGGGACGGTGAATGAGTGAAGGTGTGGATGAGTGAGGGAGTGGGTGGGTGAATGAGTGAGGGAGTGGGTGGGTGAATGAGGCAGGGAGTGGGTGGGCGGTTGGGTGAATGAGGGCGGGTATGGTTGGGTGGGCGGGTGAATAAGTGAGGGAGTGGGTGGACGGGTGGGAGAATGAGGGAGGGAGTGGGTGGGCCTGTGGGTTAACAAGTGGGGGAGTGGGTGGGTTGGTTAATGAGCGAGGGAGTGGGTCGGAGGGCGAATGAGTGAGTTGGAGGTTGGGTGAATTAGTGAAGGGGAGTGTGGGTTGCTGGGTGAATGAGTGAGGGAATGGCTCGGCAGGTGGGTGAACGAGTCAGGGAGTGGGTTGATGGATGAATGAGTGAGGGAGAGCGTTGATGGAGGGAAAATGAGTAAGGTAGTGGGTGGGTGGGAGGTTGAATGAGTGAGGGAGTGGGTGGGTGGATGAGTGAGGTTGTGGGTTGGTGAATGAGTGAGGGAATGGCTGGGTGAATGAGTGGCGGAGTGGCTGGGTGGGTGGTTGAAGGAGTGAGGGAGTGGGTGGTTGAAGGAGTGAGGGAGTGGCTGGGTGGGTGGGTGAAGGAGTGAGGGAGTTGCTGGGTGGTTGGGTGAAGGAGTGAGGGAGTGGCTGAGTGGGAGGGAGATGCAGTGAGGGACTGGGTTTGTGGGTATGTGAATGAGTGATTGGGTGGGTGGGAGAATCAGTGAGTGAGTGGATGGGTGGGTGGGAGGGAGGGTGAATGAGTGAGGGGTTGGGAGGAGGGAGGGAGAAGGAGTGAGGATGTCGATGAGTGAGGGGGTGGGTGGGAGGTTGGATGAATGAGTGAGGGAGTGGCTGATTTAATGAGTGAGGGAGTGGGTGGGTGAATGAGTGGGGGAGTGGGTGGTTGAATGAGGTAGGGAGTGGGTGGGCGGTTGGGTGAACGAGTGAGGGAGTGGGTGGGTGGGTGAACGAGTGAGGGAGTGGGTGGGTGGGTGAACGAGTGAGGGAGTGGGTGGGCGGGTGGGTGAATGAGTGAGGGAGTGGATGGGCGGGTGAGTGAATGAGTGAGGGGGTTGGTGGGTGAATGAGTGAGAGAGTGGGTGGGTGGGAGGGTGAAAGAGTGAGGTAGTGGGTGATGGGAGGGTGAATGAGCGAGGACTGGGTGGTTGGATGGAAGGTTGAATGAGTGAGGGAGTGGGTGGTTGAATGAATGAGGGAGTGTGTGGGTGAAGGAGTAAGGGAGTGGGTGGGGGTGTGGATGAAGGAGTGAGTGTGTGGCTGGATGGGTGGGTGAAGGAGTGGCTGGGTGGGTGGGTGAGGGAGTGGGGGAGTTGCTGGTTGGTTGGGTGAAGGAGTGAGGGAGTTGCTGGGTGGGAGGGAAATGCAGTGAGGGACTGGGTAGGTGGATGTGTGAATGAGTGATTGGGTGGATGGGAGAATCAGTGAGTGAGTGGATGCGTGGGTGGGAGGGAGGGTAAATGAGTAACGGAGTGGGTGGGAGGGAGGGTGAATGAGTGAGGGAGTTGAATGAGTGAGGGTGAACGAGGGAGGGAGTGGGTGGGCGGGTGGGTGAACGAGGGAGGGAGTGGTTTGGCGGGTGGGTGAACAAGTGAGGGAGTGGGTTAATGGATGAATGAGTGAGGTAGTGGATGGGTGGGAGGGTGAAAGAGTGAGGTAGTGGGTGAGTGGGAGGGTGAATGAGCGAGGACTGGGTGGGTGGATGGAAGGCTGAATGAGTGAGGGAGTGGGTGGGTGAAGGAGTGAGTGGGTGGGTGGATGAAGGAGTGAGTGTGTGGCTGGGTGGGTTGGTGAATGAGTGGCTGGATGGGTGGGTGAGGGAGTGAGGGAGTTGCTGGGTGAGAGGGAGATGTAGTGAGGGACTGGGTGGGTGGATGTGTGAATGAGTGATTGGGTGAGTGGGAGAATCAGTGAGTGAGTGGATTGGTGGGAGAGAGGGTAAATGAGTGACAGAGTGGGTGGCAGGGAGGGTAAATGAGTGAGGTGTTGGTAGGAGGGAGGGTGGATGAATGAGGGTGTGTATGAATGAGGGGTTGGGTGGGATGGAGATTGGAAGAATGAGTGAGGGAGTGGCTGGGTGAATGAGTGAGGGAGTGGCTGAATGAAGGAGTGACTGGTAGGGTGAATTAGTGAGTGACTGGCTGCATGGCTGGGTGAAGGAATGAGGGAGTGGCTGCGTGGGTGGGTGAGTGAAGGAGTGAGGGAGTTGCTGGGTGGTTGGGTGAAGTAGTGAGGGGGTGGGTGAGTAAAAGAGTGAGTGGGTGGGTGGGTGATTGAGAGAGTGGGTGAGTGGGACAATGAATGAGAGAGTGGGTGGGTGAATGAGTGAGTGAGGGGGCGGCAGGTGGGATAATGAGTGAGGGAGTGGGTGGTTGGGTGAATGAGTGAGGGTGGATGAATGATTGGAGGAATGGGTGGGATGGAGGGTGAATGAGTGAGGGAGTGTGTGGGAGGGAGGGTGAATGAGTGACGGGCTGGGTTGCTGGGAGATAATGGGTGAGGGAGTGGATGGGACGGTGGGTGCATAAGTGAGGGAGTGGGTGGGAGGGTGGGTGAATGTTTGAGGGAGTGGCTGGGTGGGTGGGTGAACGTGTGAGGGAGCGGGTGGGTGAATGAGTGAGGGAGTTGAATGAGTGAGGGTGAACGTCAGAGGGAGTGGGTGGGAAGGTGGGTGAACGAGTGCGGGTGTGGTTTGGCGGATGGGTGAACGAGTGAGGGAGTGGGTTGATGGATGAATAAGTGAGGGAGAGCATTGGTGGAGGGAAAATGAGTGAGGTAGTGGGTGGGGGGAGGTTGAATGAACGAGGGACTGGATGGATGGGAGGCTGAATGAGTGCGGGAGTGGGTGGGTGAATGAGTGATGGAGTGGGTGGGTGAATGAATGAGGGAGTGGCTAGGTGAATGAGTGAGGGAGTGGCAGGGTGGGTGGGTGAATGAGTGGCTGGGTGGGTGGGTGAAGGAGTGAGGGAGTTGCTGGGTGGGAGGGAGATGCAGTGAGGGACTGGGTGGGTGGATATGGGAATGAGTGATTGGTTGGGTGGGAGAATCAGTGAGTGAGTGGATGTGTGGGTGGGAGGGAGGGTGAATGAGTGAGGGGGTGGAAGGGCGGTTGGATGAATGAGGTAGGGAGTGGGTGAGCGGTTGGGTAAATGATGGAGCGAGTGGGTGGGCGGTTGGGTGAATGAGGGAGTGGGTGGTTGGGTGGGTGAACGAGTGAGGGAGTGGGTGGGAGGGTGGGTGAACGAATGAGGGAGTGGGTGGGTGGGTGGATGAATGAGGGAGGGAATGGGTGGGAAGGTGGGTGAACGAGGGAGGGAATGGGTGGATGAACGAGTGAGGGTGTGCGTGGGCGGGTGGGTGAATGAGTGAGTGGGTCGGTGAATGAATGAGGGAGTGTGAGGGTGGGTGAATGAGTGAGGGACTGGCTGGGTGTGTGGGAGGGTGGGTGGTTGAACGATTGAGGGATCGGGTGGGTGAATGAGTGAAGGAGTTGAATGAGTGACGGAGTTGGTTGGGCGGGAGCGCGAATGAGTGAGGGAGTGTGTGTGTTGTCGTGAGGGCGAGTGAGTGAGTGGGAGATTGGGTGAATTAGTGAAGGGAGGGTGGGTTGCTGGGTGAATGAGTGAGATGGTGGGCAGGTGGGTTAACGAGTGAGGGACTGGGTGGGTCTGTGGGTTAACAAGTGAGGGAGTGGGTGGGTTGATGTGTGAGTGAGGGAGCGGGTGGGAGGGCGGAGGAACGAGTCAGGGAGCGGGTGGGAGGGCGGAGGAACGAGTCAGGGAGTGCTTGGGAGGGCAGCTGAACAAGTGAGGAGGCGGGTGGGAGGGCGGGTGAATGAGCGAGGGAGTTGAATGAGTGAGGGTGAACAAGGCAGGGAGTGGGTGGGCGGGTGGGTGAATGAGTGAGGGAGTGGGTTTATGGATGAATGAGTGAGGGAGATCGTTGGTGGAGGGAAAATGAGTGAGATAGTGGTTGGGTGGGAGGTTGAATGAGCGTGGGAGTGGGTGGGATCATGTGTGAGGGAGTGGGTGGGTGAATGAGTGTGGAAATGGCTAGGTGAATGAGTGAGGTAGTGGCTGAATGAATGAGTGAGTGATTGGCTGGGTGTGTGGGTAAAGGAGTGGGAGTATTGCTGGGTGTTTGGGTGAAGGAGTGAGGGAGTGGCTGGGTGGGAGGGAGGTGCAGTGAGGGACTGGGTGGGAGGGAGGGTGAATGAGTGAGGGTGTGGATGAGTGAGGGAGTGGGTGGGTGAATGAGGGAGGGAATGGGTGGGCGGGTGGGTGAATGAGGGAGGGAGTGGGTGGGTGAATGAGTGGGGCAGTGGGTGGATGAATGAGGGAGGGAATGGGTGGGCGGGTGGGTGAATGAGGGAGGGAGTGGGTGGGCGGGTGGGTGAATGAGGGAGGAAGTGGGTGGGCGGGTGGGTGAATGAGGGAGGGAGAGGGTGGGCGGTTGGATGAATGAGGGAGGGAGTGGGTGGGCAGGTGGGGGAATGAGTGAGGGGGTGGGTGGGTGAATGATTGACGGAATGGCTGGGTGGGATGGTGAAAGAGAGAGGTAGTGGGTGGGTGGAAGGGTATATGAGCTAGGAATGCTTGGGTGGATGGAAGGTTGAATGAGTGAGGGAGTGGGTGGGTGAATGAATGAGGGAGTGGGTGGGTGCGTGGGTGAACGAGTGAGGGAATGAATGGGTGAACGAGTGAGGGAATGGGTGGGTGGGTGAAGGAGAGAGGGAGTGGCTGGCTGGGTGAGTGAAGGAGTGTTGTAGTGGCTAGGCGGGTGTATGAGTGAGGGAGTGGGTGGGAGGGTGAATGAGTGACGGAGTGGGTGGATGGGTAAATGAGTGATGGAGTGGCTGTGTAAATGAGTGAGAGAGTGGCTGTGTGAATGAGTAAGGGAGTGGCTGGGTGAGTGGGTGAACGAGTGAGGGTGGGGCTGGATGGGTGGATGGGAGGCTGAATGAGTGAGGGGGGTAGGTGGGTGAATGAGTGAGGGAATGGTTGGGTGAATGAGTGAGAGAGTTTCTGGGTGGGTAGGTGAAGGAGTGAGGGAGTAGGTGGGGGGGGTGGAGGAGTGGGGGAGTGGCTGGGTGGGTGGGTGAGTGTGTGAGGGAGTGGCTGGGTGGGAGGGTGAAGGAGTGAGGGAGAGGCCGGGAGGGAGGGAGAAGGAGTGAGTGAGTGGGTGACTGGGTGAATGAGTGAGGGAGTGGATGTGTGTGTGGGAGGGAGGGTGAATGAGTGTGGAAGTGGGTGGGTGTGTGATAGAGAGGGTGATTTAATGAGAGGGTAAGGGTGGGTGAATATGCGAGGGGGGGTGAATCAATGAGGGAGTGGGTGGGATGGAGGGTGAATGAGTAAAGGGTTGGTAGGAGGGTGGGTGAATGAGTGAGGGAATGGGTGTGTGGGTGAATGACTGAGGGAGTGGGTGGGTGAAAAAGTGAGGGGGGGTGGGTGGGTGAATGAAAATGAGAGTGTGTGGGTGAATGAGTGAGTGAGTGGGGGGGCAGGTGGGTTGGCGAATGAGTGAGGGAGCGGGTGTAGGGGGTGACCAGTGAGGACCAGGTGGGGGGCAGGTTGAACGAGTGAGGGACCGGGTGGGAGGGCGGGTGAACGAGTGAGGGACTGGGTGGGAGGGCGGGTGAACGAGTGAGGGACCGGGTGGGAGGGCGGTGAACGAGTGAGGGCGTGGTTGGATGGGTAGGTGAATGAGTGAGGGAGTGGGTTGATGGATGAATGAGTGAGGGAGTGCATTGGTGGAGGGAAGATGAGAGAGGTAATGGGTGGGTGGGAGGTTGAATGAGCGAGGGACTGAGTGGGTGGATGGGAGGCTGAATGAGTGAGTGGGTGGGTGAATGAGCGAGGGTGTGGCTGGGTGGGTGGGTGAAGGAGTGACGGTGTGGGTGGGTGTGTAAAGGAGTGAGGGAGATGCTGGGTGGTTGGGTGAAGGAAAGCGAGAGCGAACGGGAGAGAGAGGGAAGGGAGCGACAGTGAAGGGAGAGAGATGAAAGGGATAGAGACTGAAGGCGGAGAGAGAGGGAAGGGGAGCGAGAGTGAAGGGGAGGAGAGCGGAAGTGAGGAGTGAAACGGAGCGAGAGACAGAGGGAGCGAGAGTGAAAGGGAGGGTGAGTGAAGGGGAGAGAGAGAGAAGGGGAGAGAGAGTGAAGAGGAGCGAGAGTGAAGGGAGAGAGAGCGATGGGAGCGAGAGCGAACGGGAGCGAGAGCGAAACGGCAGAGAGAGCAAAGGGAAGCAAGAGCGAGAGGGGTGGCGAGAGCGAAAGGGAGAGAGAGCGAAGGGGGAGAGGAGAGCGAAGGGTAGCAAGAGTGAAGTGGAGAGAGAGTGAAGGGGAGCGAGAGTGAAGGGGAGCCAGAGGGAAAGTGAGTGAGAGTGAAGGGGAGAGGGGAGTGAAGGGGACAGGGAGCGAAGGGGAGAGAGAGTGAAGGGGAGTCAGAGGCGAAGGGGAGAGAGAGCGATAGGGGCCGGGAGAGTGATGGGGAGAGAGTGTGAAGGGGAGAGAGAGCAAAGGGGGAGAGAGA